>NW_026869927.1:0-26271 GCF_019925205.1 Metopolophium dirhodum
TTGGAAAATTTATTTTTATTTACTTAAGTTTTATTGTTTAATTTAAAATTGTAATTTATTATAAATTCAATAAAATTAAAATTTAATTAAAAATTGCTTATTTTAATAATATTAAACCATATTATTATTATTTTATATATAAATATAATTTATTTTATTATAAAATTTTATTTTAATTAAGAAAATACATGAAATTTTTTGATTGTTAATAAGTTCTTAAAGGATTTTAATAATTCTCAGTATTAAAATATTAAATATTAAAGAGATTTAGATTTAATTATTAATTTAAGTATAAACTAAATATGTGCCAGCAGTTGCGGTTTAAACATAATATACAAGTAAAATAGTTTGGTTATTAGTATTAAGTATAATTTATAATTTAATTTTTTTTAATAAAGTAAAATTTAATTAAGAATTATTATTATAATTATTTTATTCTATTAAATTTTATTTAAAACTAGGATTAGATACCCTATTATAAAAGTTTAAATTAATTTACTAAAAAATTAATAGTTATGTTCTTTAAATTTAAAAAATTTGGCGGTATTTTAGTCTTATTAGAGGAACCTGTTTTTTAATTGATAATCCACGATTAATTTTACTTATTTTAAATAGTTCATATATCGCTGTCATGAATATATTTAAAAATTTATTTTCTTTGTTTATTTTTATGATTTATGTTAAGTCAAGATGTGGTTAATAAATAAGTTTATAATGGGTTACATTAAATTTTATTTTTGGATTTTAGATGAAAATTAAAATGAAATTGGATTTAATAGTAAATTTATTTATTTAATTAATATGAATAAAGATCTAAAATATGTACATATTGCCCGTCATTCTTATTAAAAATAAGACAAGTCGTAACAAAGTAAATGTACTGGAAAGTGTATTTAGAAAGATTATATTTTTTATAAATAAATATCTAAATTTAAGTATGTCATTTACAATGATAGGATGTTGTTAAACTTTATTTAAATTAAAGTTATTAATATATTTATTTTTTATTGATTTTTTATAAAAGTAATTTATTTATTTAGGGTTTTAGTATTAAGTAAAAATTAATTTTTAGATTTATAGTTTAATAGTATTGTAAAAGAATTAGTTAAATTTTAAAAAGAATATTTTTAGTACCTTTTGTATCAGGGTTAATTAAAATTTTTAATTTTTTTTTTAATTTCTCAAATTTTATAGAGTTAATTTTATTATTAATTTATTGTTTTATAAATATTTATAAAATAATATTAGTTTTGAAATTTAATTCGTTATATTATATTTAGTTATTTAAGATTTAAATTTAATTTAAAATTTTAAAAGTTATTTTGATTTTATATATTAATATTTTAAATTTAAATTATTTTAGGGATAAGCTTAAAATTTTTATATAATAATTTATTTATTTTAATAATTTATAGGAATAGAAATTTTTATTATAAGTTTGTAAAAATTTATTATTTATTTAGTTTTAATTTATTATAAATTTATTTATTTTTTTTATTAAATTTTATTAATTAATATTTAATTTTTAGTAATAATGATTAAATTAGTATAATTTATATTTATAAATTATGAATTCGGCAAAATTATTTTCATCTGTTTAACAAAAACATTGTATTAAGTTTAATTTAATATAGGATCTGCTCAATGATTTATTAAATAGCTGCAGTATTTTGACTGTGCAAAGGTAGCATAATAATTAGTCTTTTAATTGAGGACTTGTATGAAAGATTTGATGAGAAATAAACTTTATTATTTATATAATTAAAATTTTATTTTTAAGTAAAAAAGCTTAAATTATTTAAAGGGACGATAAGACCCTATAAAACTTTATAAATATTAATTTTAATTTTTTTGGATTATAAATATTTTAATTTTATTATTTATTTTATTGGGGTGATAAAAAAAATTATTAAACTTTTTTTAAAATTTTACATTATTTTAGTGATTATTTGAATTAAAATTTTTAATTATAGGAAAAAGTTACTTTAGGGATAACAGCGTAATTAATTTTTTAAGTTCAAATTTAAAAATTAGTTTTGCGACCTCGATGTTGAATTAAGATTAATCTTAGGTGCAAAATTTTAAGTATTAGGTCTGTTCGACCTTTAAATTCTTACATGATTTGAGTTCAAACCGGTGTAAGCCAGGTTGGTTTCTATCTTTTAAAAAATAATTTATTTTAGTACGAAAGGATTAAATAATTAAATTAAATTTTTTTATTAAGTGAATTAAATTAATTTAACTATTTTGGCAGATAATTGTGTTAAATTTAGAATTTAATTATATAATTTTAATTATAGATAGTAATTTTTATATTTATTATAATTATTAATTTTTTGATTTTATTTTTAATAGTTTTCATAAGAGTAGCTTTTTTTACTTTATTAGAACGTAAAGTTTTAGGTTATATTCAATTACGTAAAGGCCCTAATAAATTTTTTATTAAAGGTGTTTTTCAACCTATAGGTGATGGTTTAAAGTTATTTTTTAAAGAAGTTAATTATCCTAGAAATATAAATTTTTTAATTTTTATAATTTCCCCTATATTAGGTTTATTAATTTCTGTTTTTTTTTGATTTATTTATCCTTATATTGGTATAAATTATATTATAGGTTTTGGTTTAATTTATATGTTTTGTTGTTCGAGTTTAATAGTTTATATTTTTTTAATAATTAGATGATCATCTAATTCTAATTATTCAGTTTTAGGGATAATTCGTTTTATTTCTCAAATAATTTCTTATGAAGTAAGAATAATAATTATTATTATAAATTTAATATTTTTAATTAATAGATTTAATTTAAATGATTTTTATATTTATCAAATAAATTCTAAATTTTTTTTTTTTCTTTTTTTAATATTTATTTTATTATTAATTAGATTTTTAGCAGAAATGAATCGTTCTCCTTTTGATTTTTCTGAAGGAGAATCAGAATTAGTTTCTGGTTTTAATATTGAATTTAGAAGTTTATCTTTTATTTTTATTTTTATATCTGAATATATAAGAATTATATTTATAGGTATATTATTATGTGAAATATTTTTTGGTTTAATAATGAATAAATTTTATTTAAATATTTTTATTTTAACATTTATATTTTTAATTATTTGATTACGTGGGTTTTTACCACGTTTTCGTTATGATAAGTTAATATATTTAATTTGAAAATTAATTTTACCTTTATCTTTATTTTTATTTATATTTAATTTTTCTATTAAATTATTTAACTTATATCATTAATTTTAGTATTAAGTTAATAGAATTAATTTCTATTTTTTATTTTCAAAATAAATATTTTAAATAAATTAATTAACTGATTTTATTAAGTTAATAATTTATCTCATATTTTTATAATATAAAAATTAATAAAAAAATATGAAAAGTAAATTGTTGTAAAAATTTGACTTGTTGAAATAAAAGGATATTCAACTGGTTGTATACCAATTCATGTTAATATAAAAAATGTTATAATAAAAATTCAAAATAGAATTTTATTTATAGGATAAAATTTATTTCTTAAGAAGTTTTTTTTATTTAATAAAGGTATAATCAATAAAATTAAAATTGATAATATTAAGGCAATAACTCCTCCTAATTTATTAGGGATTGCTCGTAAAATTGAATATGAAAATAAAAAATATCATTCTGGTTGAATATGATTAGGCGTAATTATTGAATTTGCTATATCAAAATTATTATGATCATTTAATAAATAAGGAAAAATTAAAGTTAAAATGAAAAATATTCATATAAATATAATTAATCCAATTAAATCTTTAATTAAGAAATAAGGTGAAAATCTGATTTTATCAAAATTTCTATTAATACCTAATGGATTATTAGATCCTGTTATATGTAAAAAAAAAAGATGAATAAAAGTAAATAAAATAATAATAAAAGGTAAAATAAAGTGAATTGAAAAAAATCGTGTTAATGTAGCATTACTAATAGAGAAGCCTCCTCAAATTCAAATTACAATTGAATTTCCTAAATATGGAATTGCTGATAAAAGATTTGTAATTACTGTTGCACCTCAAAATGATATTTGTCCTCATGGTAATACATATCCTACAAAAGCTGTTATTATAGTTAATAATAATAATAATACTCCTACAATTCATGTTATTTTAAAATTAAATGAATTTATATAAATTCCTCGTCTAATATGAATATAAATTATAATAAAAAATATTGATGCCCCATTAGCATGGAAAGAACGAATTAATCATCCAAAATTAATATTTCGATTTATATTAATAATTCTTTGAAAAGCTAAGTTAATATCTGTTTTATAATGGAAAGCTAAAAATAATCCTGTTAAAATTTGATTAATTAAGCAGATTATTAATAAAGATCCAAAATTTCATATAAAACTAATTCTAGTAGGTGTTGGTAAGTTTAATATTGGTGATATAATTTTTATTATGTTTTTTTTCATTAATTGGTTTTTTGTCGAATTGGTCCTTTATTAATTTTTAATATTCAGATAATTAAAATTAATATAAAAAAAAGAATAAATATAATTATATAGATTAAAATATTATTAGGTATTATAAATATGTTTAATAAGTAAAAGTTATCTTCAAATATAAATTTATTTTCATAAATCATATTTTCTATATTTAGAGATAATTTAAAGTAAATTAATATTAAGAATATAAAAATTATTTTGTAAATTATGTTTTTATAATTTTTATTAATATTTAATTCATTAAAAGCAATTCTTGAGATATATAAAAAAATAATTATTAATCCTCCAATATATAAAATGAAAACTATAAATGAAATTCATGATGTTTTATTAATTAAATTAATTATTATAGTTAAAGTTATTGTTTGAATTAAAATAATTAAATTTGATCTAATAGGTGATTTCATTATTGTTAATATAATTGCTATAATTAAATTAGTTAATAAAATAATTTTTAAAATTCAGTATATATTTTAATTAAAATATTAATTTTGGAGATTAATGATAATATGTATATATTTATACTGATTTATTTTAAATAATTTTATAATTTTGATTTACAATATCAATGTTTTTTTTAAACTATTAAAATGATAAATTTATTTATTTTAGTTTTAATATTTATATTATTTTCTGGAGTCTTATTTTATATTTTTAATTTTAATCATTTATTAATAATACTTTTAGGATTAGAATATTTATTATTAATTTTATCTTTATTATTTTTGTTAAATTTAATAATATTTATTAAGCAATATATTTTATTATTAGTTTTTTTTATTTTTTGTATTAGTGAAAGAGTATTAGGTTTAACAATTTTGATTTTAATAGTTCGTATATATGGAAATGATTATATAAAATCATTAATAATTTTACAATGTTAATAATTTTAATATTAATTATTTTTAGAATGATTTTTTTTAGCTTGAAGGTTAAAAGATGATGATTAGCCCAGAATTTTTTTTTTTTTTTTTTTTTTTTTATATATTTTAAGATTCCAATATTCAATTATTTTTTAAATATTAGATATTTATTTGGTATAGATATATTTTCTTATTTAATATTTATATTAGGTATTTGGATTATTAGATTAGTTTATATTTCTAGACTTAATTTTAAAAATAATTATTTAAATTATTTTAATTTATTAATATTTATTTTTGTTATTATTTTTTATTTTTGTTTTTTTAGAAATAGTTTTTTTTTATTTTATATTTTTTATGAAATTAATTTAATTCCTGTAATTATTTTAATTTATGGTTGAGGATATCAATATGAGCGTTTTAAAGCTGGATTTTATTTATTTATTTATATAATTTTTTTTTCTTTACCTTTTTTTTCATGTTTATTAAGTTTAAATAATTTTAACTTTATATTTATGTATTATTTTGATTATTTAAATAATTTAAATTTTTATTTTTATATATTTTTAATAATAATTTTTTTAGTTAAAATACCTTTATTTATATTTCATATCTGATTACCTAAAGCTCATGTTGAAGCTCCTATTTGTGGTTCAATAATTTTAGCTGGTATTATATTAAAATTAGGTGGTTTTGGTATTTATCATATTTTAATGTTAATTTTTAAGATTAATCTTAAATTTAATTATTTATTAATTTCTTTATGTTTATTAGGAATAATAATTTTAAGATTAGTTTGTTTTTTTCAAAGAGATCTTAAAATTTTAATTGCTTATTCTTCTGTTGTTCATATAGGTTTAGTTATTATTGGGTTTTTAACTTTAAATAATTGAGGTTATTTTGGTTCATTAATTTTAATATTTGGTCATGGTTTATGTTCTTCTGGATTATTTTGTTTAAGAAATATTTGTTATTTACGTTTTAAAAGTCGTAGAATGTTTTTAAATAAAGGTTTAATTAATATTTATCCTTTTTTATCATTTTGATGATTTTTATTATGTTCTTCTAATATATCTTTTCCTCCTTCTTTAAATTTATTTGGTGAATTATTTTTATTAATTAGTTTAATAATTTGATTAGATTATTTTTATATATTTTATTTATTAATTATGATTTTAATATTTTTATATAGTCTTTATTTATATTTATATACTCAATATGGTAAATTATTTTTTAATATAAATTATTTAGTTTATATTAATTTAACAGAATATTTATTATTATTTATACATTGATTACCTTTGAATATAATTTTTTTAATTATAGAATTATTTTGTTATTTAAATAGTTTAATTAAAATATTAATTTGTGGAATTAAAGATTATATGTTATATTTAAATAATTAAATTTAATTTTTTTTTTTTTTTTTTTTTTTTTTTTTTTATATCATTTATTATTTTTTTTATTTTAGGCTTATTATTAATTTATTTTGATAAATTTTATTTTATTGAGTATATATTTTTTTTTTTTAATTCTTGTATAGTTTTATATGTTATTTTATTGGATTGAATATCTTTAATATTTATTTCTTTTGTATTTTTGATTTCTTCAATAATTTTATTGTATAGAATAGAATATATAAATTATGATTTTAATAAGAATCGATTTTTAATATTAATAAATTTTTTTATTATGTTTATATTTTTTTTAATTCTTAGTCCTAATTTAATTAGAATTTTGTTGGGTTGAGATGGTTTAGGAATGGTTTCTTTCTGTTTAGTTGTTTTTTATCAAAATAAAAAATCTTATAGTTCGGGATTGGTAACTGTTATTTTAAATCGTTTAGGTGATTTATTTATTATTATATCTATAATTTGAATATTAAATTTTGGTTCTTGAAATTTTATTTTAATTAATTATTATAGAAATTTAAATTATTTATTTTTTATTAGTTTGATAATTATATTTGCTTCTTTGACTAAAAGAGCTCAAATTCCTTTTTCTTCTTGGTTGCCTTTAGCTATAGCAGCTCCTACACCTGTTTCTTCTTTAGTTCATTCTTCTACTTTAGTAACTGCTGGTATTTATTTAATAATTCGGTTTAATGAAATTTTTTTAAATTTTTCTTTTTTAAATTATTTAATAGTAATTTCTTGTTTAACTATATTAATATCTGGTTTAAATGCAATTTTTGAATTTGATTTAAAGAAAATTATTGCTTTTTCTACTTTAAGTCAAATAAGTTTTATATTTATGATTTTATGTTTAGGTAAAATTGATATATGTTTTTTTTATTTATTAATACATGCTTTATTTAAATCTATAATATTTTTGAGATCTGGTATTTTAATTCTTAATATAAATAATAATCAAGATATTCGTAAAATAGGGGGATTAATTGATTATTTACCTTTTTGTGGTTTGATTTTTATATTTACTTTAATATCATTATGTGGTTTTCCTTTTTTCTGTAGTTTTTATTCTAAGGACTTGATTTTTGAATACTTTTTAATAATAAATTTGAATTTTTTTTTTTTTTTTTTTTTTTTTATTTTCTTTTTTTTTAACTTTTTTTTATTCAATTCGTGTAATTTATTATTTAATAATAATAAATTTTTCTATATTTAATTATTTAATGATTATTAAATTTGAAAGAAAAATCTTAATTATTAGTATAATATTTATTAGTTTTATTATGTTGTTTTTTGGTTCTTTTTTTATATGATTAATATTTTATAAATTTGATTTAATTTTATTAGAATTTAAATTTAAGATTTTAAGAGTATTAATTTTATTTTTTAGAATTTGATTTTTTTTTGAACTTAATAATTTTTTATTTTCTATAAAATATATATTTTCTTTATTTAATATTTTTTTTTTTAGATTAATATGAAATTTATTATTTTTTAAAGTAAATTTTTTTTTAAATAATTTTCTTTATATTGGATTTTTTACTTTAAAGGTTTTTGAAATTGGTTGAATTGAATATAATTTAAATAGAGGTTTAATTTATTTTTTTAAGAAAATAATTAGATTTAGACAGAGTATTTTTTTAAATAGTTATAAAGTTTATATTTTATTATTTTTTTTATGATTTTTAATTATTTTATTATTTAATTATTAAATTTAAATAGCTTAATTTAAGAGCATTATATTGAAGATATAAAGGTAAAATAAATTTTTTTAAATATTTTTAAAAATATTTGTTAGTTTTTCTAGTTAATTTAAAAATTAATTTTTAAAATTAAATGTAAAAAAAATTTTTAATTTTGGTGATAATTTTAAAATAAAGGTAAAATTCTAATTGTGTTAATTTTTGTTATTTTTAATAAAGATTAATTTTTGATTTAATTTTTTATAAATTTTTGTGTAAGGTAGTTACCTTTGCATATTTTTTTTTAAAAATATTTGTTAGTTTTTCTAGTTAATTTAAAAATTAATTTTTAAAATTAAATGTAAAAAAAATTTTTAATTTTGGTGATAATTTTAAAATAAAGGTAAAATTCTAATTGTGTTAATTTTTGTTATTTTTAATAAAGATTAATTTTTGATTTAATTTTTTATAAATTTTTGTGTAAGGTAGTTACCTTTGCATATTTTTTTTTAAAAATATTTGTTAGTTTTTCTAGTTAATTTAAAAATTAATTTTTAAAATTAAATGTAAAAAAAATTTTTAATTTTGGTGATAATTTTAAAATAAAGGTAAAATTCTAATTGTGTTAATTTTTGTTATTTTTAATAAAGATTAATTTTTGATTTAATTTTTTATAAATTTTTGTGTAAGGTAGTTACCTTTGCATATTTTTTTTTAAAAATATTTGTTAGTTTTTCTAGTTAATTTAAAAATTAATTTTTAAAATTAAATGTAAAAAAAATTTTTAATTTTGGTGATAATTTTAAAATAAAGGTAAAATTCTAATTGTGTTAATTTTTGTTATTTTTAATAAAGATTAATTTTTGATTTAATTTTTTATAAATTTTAGTGTAAGGTAGTTACCTTTGCATATTTTTTTTTAAAAATATTTGTTAGTTTTTCTAGTTAATTTAAAAATTAATTTTTAAAATTAAATGTAAAAAAAATTTTTAATTTTGGTGATAATTTTAAAATAAAGGTAAAATTCTAATTGTGTTAATTTTTGTTATTTTTAATAAAGATTAATTTTTGATTTAATTTTTTATAAATTTTTGTGTAAGGTAGTTACCTTTGCATATTTTTTTTTAAAAATATTTGTTAGTTTTTCTAGTTAATTTAAAAATTAATTTTTAAAATTAAATGTAAAAAAAATTTTTAATTTTGGTGATAATTTTAAAATAAAGGTAAAATTCTAATTGTGTTAATTTTTGTTATTTTTAATAAAGATTAATTTTTGATTTAATTTTTTATAAATTTTTGTGTAAGGTAGTTACCTTTGCATATTTTTTTTTAAAAATATTTGTTAGTTTTTCTAGTTAATTTAAAAATTAATTTTTAAAATTAAATGTAAAAAAAATTTTTAATTTCGGTGATAATTTTAAAATAAAGGTAAAATTCTAATTGTGTTAATTTTTGTTATTTTTAATAAAGATTAATTTTTGATTTAATTTTTTATAAATTTTTGTGTAAGGTAGTTACCTTTGCATATTTTTTTTTAAAAATATTTGTTAGTTTTTTTAGTTAATTTAAAAATTAATTTTTAAAATTAAATGTAAAAAAAATTTTTAATTTTGGTGATAATTTTAAAATAAAGGTAAAATTCTAATTGTGTTAATTTTTGTTATTTTTAATAAAGATTAATTTTTGATTTAATTTTTTATAAATTTTTGTGTAAGGTAGTTACCTTTGCATATTTTTTTTTAAAAATATTTGTTAGTTTTTCTAGTTAATTTAAAAATTAATTTTTAAAATTAAATGTAAAAAAAATTTTTAATTTTGGTGATAATTTTAAAATAAAGGTAAAATTCTAATTGTGTTAATTTTTGTTATTTTTAATAAAGATTAATTTTTGATTTAATTTTTTATAAATTTTTGTGTAAGGTAGTTACCTTTGCATATTTTTTTTTAAAAATATTTGTTAGTTTTTCTAGTTAATTTAAAAATTAATTTTTAAAATTAAATGTAAAAAAAATTTTTAATTTCGGTGATAATTTTAAAATAAAGGTAAAATTCTAATTGTGTTAATTTTTGTTATTTTTAATAAAGATTAATTTTTGATTTAATTTTTTATAAATTTTTGTGTAAGGTAGTTACCTTTGCATATTTTTTTTTAAAAATATTTGTTAGTTTTTTTAGTTAATTTAAAAATTAATTTTTAAAATTAAATGTAAAAAAAATTTTTAATTTTGGTGATAATTTTAAAATAAAGGTAAAATTCTAATTGTGTTAATTTTTGTTATTTTTAATAAAGATTAATTTTTGATTTAATTTTTTATAAATTTTTGTGTAAGGTAGTTACCTTTGCATATTTTTTTTTAAAAATATTTGTTAGTTTTTCTAGTTAATTTAAAAATTAATTTTTAAAATTAAATGTAAAAAAAATTTTTAATTTTGGTGATAATTTTAAAATAAAGGTAAAATTCTAATTGTGTTAATTTTTGTTATTTTTAATAAAGATTAATTTTTGATTTAATTTTTTATAAATTTTTGTGTAAGGTAGTTACCTTTGCATATTTTTTTTTAAAAATATTTGTTAGTTTTTCTAGTTAATTTAAAAATTAATTTTTAAAATTAAATGTAAAAAAAATTTTTAATTTTGGTGATAATTTTAAAATAAAGGTAAAATTCTAATTGTGTTAATTTTTGTTATTTTTAATAAAGATTAATTTTTGATTTAATTTTTTATAAATTTTTGTGTAAGGTAGTTACCTTTGCATATTTTTTTTTAAAAATATTTGTTAGTTTTTTTAGTTAATTTAAAAATTAATTTTTAAAATTAAATGTAAAAAAAATTTTTAATTTTGGTGATAATTTTAAAATAAAGGTAAAATTCTAATTGTGTTAATTTTTGTTATTTTTAATAAAGATTAATTTTTGATTTAATTTTTTATAAATTTTTGTGTAAGGTAGTTACCTTTGCATATTTTTTTTTAAAAATATTTGTTAGTTTTTCTAGTTAATTTAAAAATTAATTTTTAAAATTATTATTTATAAATAAAAATTATTTTTATATTGAAAATATAATGTTTTAATTAAACTAATAAATAAATTAAAGATTAAACATTTTAAATGCTTTAAAAGATAGTTAGCAGCTTCTTTTTTTTTAAAATCTTTTTAATTGGAATTTTTTTCAATATTATTATTAACAGTAATAAACCTCTTTTTGGTTTCAATTAATAAATAAGGATTTTGATAATCTATTATTAAGTCGAAATTAATATGTAAAATATTACTTCTTATTTAAGATAAATTATATAATAATTTTTAAAAGCAAATTAAATGTTATAAATTTTAACTATTATCCTTTAAATTTTTCAATTTAATGATCCAAATTTTCATTCATAAAAAATAGTAATAATTATAAATATAAAAAATATTATGAATATAATATTGAAATATAGTATATTAGAGATTTTGAAATTTATAATTATTGGTAGAATAATTGAGATTTCAATATCAAAAATTAAAAAGATAATTGCAATCAAATAAAAATTTAAGGAAAATGGAATTCGTGATTTATTAAATGGATCAAATCCACATTCAAATGGTGCTGATTTGTTGTAGTTAAATTTTATTTTTATATTGATTAAAATTATAATTGAAAATAAAATTAGTATAATAATAAATATTGTTAATATTGATATTAAATTTAATATAATTATTTTATTTAAAAATTAAACTTTTTGATTGGAAATCAAATATACTATTTATATATATTAATAAAATTAATTATTTCATCAGTAGAAAGTTATATATAAAAATAATCAAATAATATCAATGAAATGTCAATATCAAGCAGCTAATTCAAATCTGATGTGATGAATATATGAAAAATGTATTTTTATTATACGTATTAAATTGATTATTAGGAAAATTGTTCCAATAATAACGTGTAAACCATGGAATCCTGTTGCTATATAAAATGATGATCCAAAAATTGAGTCTGAAAATGTAAATGTTGCTTGTTTATATTCTAATATTTGAAGTAATAAAAAATAGATACTTAAAATAATTGTTATATTTATAAAAATAATTGTTTTTTTTTTTGAATTATTTAATAAGTAAAGATGAGTTAATGTTACAGTGAATCTTGATGTTAATAAAATAATTGTATTTAGTAATGGGATTAATAATGGATTGAAAAAATTAATGTTTTTAGGAGGTCAGTTTAATCCTAATTCAATTGATGGTGCTAAAGAATTATGTAAAAAATTTCAAAAAAATGAAATAAATAAAAATATTTCAGAAATAATAAATAAGATTATTCTAAATTTAATTAGATTTATAATATAAAAATTATGATTACCTTGAAATGTTCTTTCTCGAATTACATCTCGTCATCATAAGATTGAAATAGTAATAATTAAAATTAAATTTATTAATGATATTAAATTAAATTTAAAATTTATAATTATGATATTTGAAATCATTAAATTAAAAGTATTTAAAGCTATTAAAATTGGTCATGGACTTAAATTTAGAATAAAATAAGGTTGATTAATTTTTATCATTATTCTCTAGAATATAAAGATGAAAGAATTGAAAATACATATCTTTGGATTAAGGCTACACATAATTCAAAAATTATTATAAATATTTGAATTAAAATAATAATGATTATTATTGAATTAAAGTTTAATAATGTTATAAGTAAGTGTCCTGCAATTAAATTTGCAGTTAGACGAATAGATAAAGAAAATGGTCGAATAATAATTCTTATTGTTTCAATGATTGTTATTAATGGGGCTAAATAAATTGGTGTATTAAGTGGAATTAAATGTGCAATTATATTTTTTGTATTTTTACATGTTGAAAAAATAATGTAAAATAATCAGAATGGTAAAGCTAAAGTAATTGAAAAAATTATATGACTTGATGATGAAAAAATATAAGGAAATAATCTAAAAAAGTTATTAAGTAAAATAAATATAAATAATGCAATAAATATAAATGCAGGTGATTTAGTTTTTTTTATTTTATATAATATTAATATTTCGTTATTTAATATATTAAAAATTTTAAATATAAATCAATTTATTCGATTTGGTATAATTCATAAAAAATTTGGTATTATTAAAATAATTAATAAAGTTCTAATTCAATTTAATTCTAAATTAAAAACTTTTGTTGAAGGGTCAAAAATATTAAATAAATTTATTATAATTTTTTATGTTATTTTTAAATGAAATTTTAATTTTTATATTTTTAATAAAATTAAAGTATAATAGATTTATAATTAAATAGAATATAGAAAAAAAAAATATAAATAGAATTAATCAATTTATTGGTGCTATTTGAGGGATTAAGTGATATAAATAAATAATTTTAATTTGACAAATTAATGTTATAACTTTAACTAATCTCTTTCATTAGAAGTAATTGCTAATTTACTATATTTTGATTTAAGAGATCATTACTTTGCTTTTCAGTCATCTAATGAGTTAAAAGTTTTTAATTCAATAGATAAATTTATTTAAATTAATTGATTCAATCTGAATTGGTATAAATCTATGATTAATTCCGCAAATTTCTGAACATTGACCAAAGTATATTCCAGGACGATTTATAAAAAGATTAATTTGGTTTATTCGTCCTGGAATTGCATCAATTTTAATTGCTAAACTTGGAATAGTTCAAGAGTGAATAACATCATCTGATGAAATTAAAAGTCGAATATTAAATTTAAATGGGATAATAGTTTTATTATCTACTTCAATTAAACGGAAATTTTCTTTATTTAAATCATTAATTATATATGATTCAAATTCAATATTTGAAAAATCTGAGTATTCATAGGATCAAAATCATTGATGCCCAAAAATTTTAATTGTTAAAATAGGACATTTAATTTCATCTATTAAATATAATAAATGTAAAGAAGGTATGGCAATAAAAATTAAAATAATAGGTGGAGTTGTTGTTCAAATAAACTCAATTATTTGATTTTCTGAAATTTTAATATTAATAAATTTATTGTTTATAATAAATAATATTATGTAAGTAATTGTTGATATAATTATAATAATAATAAAAATTGTATGATCATGAAAAAAAATTAATTGTTCTATTAATGGCGAATTTCTATTTTGAAATCTTAGTTTTAATCAAGTTATAATTTCTAAAAAAAGATTATTCTTTATAAATGAATTTTAAGTTCATTGCATATAATTTCTGCCATATTAGAAATTAATAATTAAAGGTAATTCTGAATATGAATGTTCTAATGGAGGTAAATTATGAATTCATTCAATAGAGTTTCTTAAATTTAATTTGAAAATTGTTGTTTTTTTTAAAAAAATTCTATTTCAAATTGAATAAATTAAAATGATAATTCTAAATGTTGAAATTATTGATCCAATTGATGAAATTATATTTCATAATAAAAAATTATTAGGATAATCTGTATAACGTCGAGGTATTCCATTTAAACCTAAAAAATGTTGGGGGAAAAAAGTTAAATTTACTCCAATAAATATTAAAATAAATTGAATTTTTAAAATAAAGTTATTTATAGAAAATCCTGTAAAAATTGGGAATCAATGAATTAGTCTAGCAATAATTGCAAATACAATTCCTATAGATAATACATAATGAAAATGAGCTACTACATAATAAGTATCATGAAGAATAATATCAATAGATGAATTAGCAAGAATAACTCCTGTTAAGCCACCAATTGTAAATAGAAAAATGAAACCTAAAGATCAAATTGTTGAGGGTGAAAAATTAATTTTAGATCCATAAATAGTAGCTAATCATCTAAAAATTTTAATTCCTGTAGGAATGGCAATAATTATAGTTGCTGATGTAAAATATGCTCGTGTATCAACATCTATACCAATTGTAAATATATGATGAGCTCATACAATAAATCCTAATAATCCAATAGTTAATATTGCATAAATTATTCTAATATTACCAAATGTTTCATTTTTATTTCTTTCTTGACTAATAATATGTGAAATTAATCCAAATCCAGGTAAAATTAAAATATAAACTTCAGGATGTCCAAAGAATCAAAATAAATGTTGATAAAGAATAGGATCTCCTCCTCCTGCTGGATCAAAAAATGAAGTGTTTAAATTTCGATCAGTTAATAATATTGTAATAGCACCAGCTAAGACTGGTAAAGATAAAATTAATAAAATAGCTGTAATTAAAATTGATCAAGGGAAAAGAGGAATTTGATTTAATTTTATATTATTTGGTATTATATTAAGAATTGTACAAATAAAGTTAATTGCTCCTAAAATTGAGGAGATTCCTGCTAAATGTAAGGAAAAAATAGTTAAATCAACTGAAATATTATTATGTGCAATGTTATTTGATAAAGGTGGATAAATAGTTCATCCTGTTCCTGTTCCATTATTAATTAAAAAACTACAAATTATTATTATTAATGATGGGGGTAATAATCAAAATCTAATGTTATTTAAACGTGGGAATGATATATCAGGACAACCTATTATTATAGGAATTAATCAATTTCCAAATCCACCAATTACAATTGGTATTGTTATAAAAAAAATTATAATAAAAGCATGAATTGTTACAATTACATTATATAATTGGTTATTATTAATAATAGAATTAATTTGTCTTAGTTCTAGACGAATTAAAATTCTAAGAGATGATCCAATTATACCTGATCAAATACCAAATAAAAAGTATAAAGTTCCAATATCTTTATGATTAGTTGAAAAAATTCATTTTATAGATAAAATGGCTGATAATAGGTTGTAAATTGTAAATTTATATATAGATTAAATAATCTTTTTATCATTAAATCTTATATTCATATTAAATGATATTAAATTGCAAATTTAAAGGTATTAATTATTTAATTAAGGTTTAAAATATAATATTTTTAATTTTGAAGATTAATAGTTTATTTAGTTAACTTAAAACCTTAATAAATAAATAAGTAACTAAAAAATAATCTAAAAAAATTTATTAATATAATGAAATCATAATTGTTTTTTTTATATATTAGATATCATTTATTAAAAAGATTAAAATTAAATAATATAAAATAAGTTAATTTAATATAAAAAAGTAAATTTAAAATAGTTAGTATAATTAATATTATTATAATAATATATATATTATTATAGATTAAAGTTTTAATTAGTATTCATTTTATTAAAAATCCTATTATGGGAGGTAAACCTATAATTGAAAAAATTAATATTAATATATTTAATTTGAAAAAAAAATTTAAATTAAATAGTTTTATTTGATTAATATAATTAACATTATAATTATTAAGTATTTTAATAATTAAAAAATTTAATAAAGAATAAATTAAAAAGTAATTAATTCATAAATTTTCATTTATTAAAATTGCAAATAGTATTCAGGTAGTATTATTAATTGATGATATAGCTAAAATTTTACGTATTGAATTTTGATTTAAACCAAAAATTGAATTTATTGAGATTAATACAATTAAAAAAATTATATTTTTATTAATATTTAAATAAGAAATTATAATTAAAGGTGTGATTTTTTGTCAAGTTATTATTAATAAACATGATATTCAATTCAGTCCTTCTATTATTGAAGGTAATCATAAATGAAAAGGTATTAATCTTAATTTTATTAATAGTGATATTATAATTAAAATATTATCATTATTTATAAATAATAGATTTTTATTAATTAAAAAAATTAGTAATAAAATTGAAGCAAAAGCTTGAATTAAAAAATATTTTATTGTAGCTTCAATTGAGTAAATTGATGACTTAAAGTTTAAAATTGGAATAATTGAAAATAGATTTAATTCTAATCCTATTCATATTGATAATCAATTTGATGCTGAAATTGATATTAAAGTTCTAAATATTAATAATGTAAAAAATATAATTTTTGTTAAATTTAAATTTATCAGAAAAAAGAATTTTATTCTATATTTGAAGTATGAATCCAAAAGCTTATTTTAGCTTATTTTTCTTTATGATATATACTTAGGTGTTTATGCATATAAATTTTTGAAATTTATGGATTAGATAGTTTCTTAAAGTATAATAAAAGTATATATAATACATGATTTACTCTATCAAAGTAACCCTTTTTCAGGCATTTTATTTTTAAAAATATTGTTTAGTAAAAAAATGTTTCTTGGTTTAGATAGAGATTGGGAATAATCTCAATAAAATTTTAAAAAAAATATGTTTTAGTGAGGCATGACGTTTGTAATTGTCTAAAAAGGGGGGCGTAGCCCTCCTTTAAAAAAAAAAGAAAGAAGAAAGAGTATATAGAGGATTTATTAATATATATAGTAGTATACATATATAGACTTCATATATATATAGTATATATATATAATACATATATACATCTATATAGCTTATATTATATATATATATATATATATATATAAATCCTTATATAGTAATATTATCTATACATCTTATATATATATATATATATGTATATAAATCCTTATATGAATATATACATATATTTATTGTATATATATATATAAGGTTTCTAGTTTGAAAATTCAATTATTTGAAAAATTAAAGTAGGAATAGTCGTATAAATTAACTAAAAAAAGTATATTTTTTTTAGCTATAAAATTAATTTTAATTTGTTAGAAATGTCCATTATTAAAAAAAAATATGTTGAAAAATTACAATTTTAGTTTTTTTACTTTAAAAAGTTGAGTTAAATTATTAAAAATTGTATAATTTGGTTTTTCAAAAATTGCAAAAATAAAAATTCTTTATTCGATTTTTTATCATAATTCGTTAACTAAAATATTTTTGTGAGAAATTTTTGGGTATAACTACATAATTGTGTATGATTTTTGTCTTCAAATTTGGAAAATTTATTTTTATTTATTCGAGTTTTATTGTTTAATTTAAAATTTTAGCTCATTAAATGTATAAACCTGATTACAGAAAATATTTATATTTTATTAAAATTTTAATTTAGGAATTAATCAGTATATAAATATTTAAATATATGTAAATAGTCGTATAAATTAACTAAAAAAAGTATACTTTTTTTATCTATAAAATTAATTTTAATTTGTTAGAAATGTCCATTATTAAAAAAAAATATGTTGAAAAATTACAATTTTAGTTTTTTTACTTTAAAAAGTTGAGTTAAATTATTAAAAATTGTATAATTTGGTTTTTCAAAAATTGCAAAAATAAAAATTCTTTATTCGATTTTTTATCATAATTCGTTAACTAAAATATTTTTGTGAGAAATTTTTGGGTATAACTACATAATTGTGTATGATTTTTGTCTTCAAATTTGGAAAATTTATTTTTATTTATTCGAGTTTTATTGTTTAATTTAAAATTTTAGTTCATTAAATGTATAAACCTGATTACAGAAAATATTTATATTTTATTAAAATTTTAATTTAGGAATTAATCAGTATATAAATATTTAAATATATGTAAATAGTCGTATAAATTAACTAAAAAAAGTATACTTTTTTTATCTATAAAATTAATTTTAATTTGTTAGAAATGTCCATTATTAAAAAAAAATATGTTGAAAAATTACAATTTTAGTTTTTTTACTTTAAAAAGTTGAGTTAAATTATTAAAAATTGTATAATTTGGTTTTTCAAAAATTGCAAAAATAAAAATTCTTTATTCGATTTTTTATCATAATTCGTTAACTAAAATATTTTTGTGAGAAATTTTTGGGTATAACTACATAATTGTGTATGATTTTTGTCTTCAAATTTGGAAAATTTATTTTTATTTATTCGAGTTTTATTGTTTAATTTAAAATTTTAGCTCATTAAATGTATAAACCTGATTACAGAAAATATTTATATTTTATTAAAATTTCAATTTAGGAATTAATCAGTATATAAATATTTAAATATATGTAAATAGTCGTATAAATTAACTAAAAAAAGTATACTTTTTTTATCTATAAAATTAATTTTAATTTGTTAGAAATGTCCATTATTAAAAAAAAATATGTTGAAAAATTACAATTTAGTTTTTTTATTTTAAAAAGTTGAGTTAAATTATTAAAAATTGTATAATTTGGTTTTTCAAAAATTGTAAAAATAAAAATTCTTTATTCGATTTTTTATCATAATTCGTTAATTAAAATATTTTTGTGAGAAATTTTTGGGTATAACTACATAATTGTGTATAATTTTTGTCTTCAAATTTGGAAAATTTATTTTTATTTACTTAAGTTTTATTGTTTAATTTAAAATTGTAATTTATTATAAATTCAATAAAATTAAAATTTAATTAAAAATTGCTTATTTTAATAATATTAAACCATATTATTATTATTTTATATATAAATATAATTTATTTTATTATAAAATTTTATTTAATTAAGAAAATACATGAAATTTTTTGATTGTTAATAAGTTCTTAAAGGATTTTAATAATTCTCAGTATTAAATATTAAATATTAAAGAGATTTAGATTTAATTATTAATTTAAGTATAAACTAAATATGTGCCAGCAGTTGCGGTTAAACATAATATACAAGTAAAATAGTTTGGTTATTAGTATTAAGTATAATTTATAATTTAATTTTTTTTAATAAAGTAAAATTTAATTAAGAATTATTATTATAATTATTTTATTCTATTAAATTTTATTTAAAACTAGGATTAGATACCCTATTATAAAAGTTTAAATTAATTTACTAAAAAATTAATAGTTATGTTCTTTAAATTTAAAAAATTTGGCGGTATTTTAGTCTTATTAGAGGAACCTGTTTTTTAATTGATAATCCACGATTAATTTTACTTATTTTAAATAGTTCATATATCGCTGTCATGAATATATTTAAAAATTTATTTTCTTTGTTTATTTTTATGATTTATGTTAAGTCAAGATGTGGTTAATAAATAAGTTTATAATGGGTTACATTAAATTTTATTTTTGGATTTTAGATGAAAATTAAAATGAAATTGGATTTAATAGTAAATTTATTTATTTAATTAATATGAATAAAGATCTAAAATATGTACATATTGCCCGTCATTCTTATTAAAAATAAGACAAGTCGTAACAAAGTAAATGTACTGGAAAGTGTATTTAGAAAGATTATATTTTTTATAAATAAATATCTAAATTTAAGTATGTCATTTACAATGATAGGATGTTGTTAAACTTTATTTAAATTAAAGTTATTAATATATTTATTTTTTATTGATTTTTTATAAAAGTAATTTATTTATTTAGGGTTTTAGTATTAAGTAAAAATTAATTTTTAGATTTATAGTTTAATAGTATTGTAAAAGAATTAGTTAAATTTTAAAAAGAATATTTTTAGTACCTTTTGTATCAGGGTTAATTAAAATTTTTAATTTTTTTTTAATTTCTCAAAATTTATAGAGTTAATTTTATTATTAATTTATTGTTTTATAAATATTTATAAAATAATATTAGTTTTGAAATTTAATTCGTTATATTATATTTAGTTATTTAAGATTTAAATTTAATTTAAAATTTTAAAAGTTATTTTGATTTTATATATTAATATTTTAAATTTAAATTATTTTAGGGATAAGCTTAAAATTTTTATATAATAATTTATTTATTTTAATAATTTATAGGAATAGAAATTTTTATTATAAGTTTGTAAAAATTTATTATTTATTTAGTTTTAATTTATTATAAATTTATTTATTTTTTTTATTAAATTTTATTAATTAATATTTAATTTTTAGTAATAATGATTAAATTAGTATAATTTATATTTATAAATTATGAATTCGGCAAAAATTATTTTCATCTGTTTAACAAAAACATTGTATTAAGTTTAATTTAATATAGGATCTGCTCAATGATTTATTAAATAGCTGCAGTATTTTGACTGTGCAAAGGTAGCATAATAATTAGTCTTTTAATTGAGGACTTGTATGAAAGATTTGATGAGAAATAAACTTTATTATTTATATAATTAAAATTTTATTTTTAAGTAAAAAAGCTTAAATTATTTAAAGGGACGATAAGACCCTATAAAACTTTATAAATATTAATTTTAATTTTTTTGGATTATAAATATTTTAATTTTATTATTTATTTTATTGGGGTGATAAAAAAAATTATTAAACTTTTTTTAAAATTTTACATTATTTAGTGATTATTTGAATTAAAATTTTTAATTATAGGAAAAAGTTACTTTAGGGATAACAGCGTAATTAATTTTTTAAGTTCAAATTTAAAAATTAGTTTGCGACCTCGATGTTGAATTAAGATTAATCTTAGGTGCAAAATTTTAAGTATTAGGTCTGTTCGACCTTTAAATTCTTACATGATTTGAGTTCAAACCGGTGTAAGCCAGGTTGGTTTCTATCTTTTAAAAAATAATTTATTTTAGTACGAAAGGATTAAATAATTAAATTAAATTTTTTTATTAAGTGAATTAAATTAATTTAACTATTTTGGCAGATAATTGTGTTAAATTTAGAATTTAATTATATAATTTTAATTATAGATAGTAATTTTTATATTTATTATAATTATTAATTTTTTGATTTTATTTTTAATAGTTTTCATAAGAGTAGCTTTTTTTACTTTATTAGAACGTAAAGTTTTAGGTTATATTCAATTACGTAAAGGCCCTAATAAATTTTTTATTAAAGGTGTTTTTCAACCTATAGGTGATGGTTTAAAGTTATTTTTTAAAGAAGTTAATTATCCTAGAAATATAAATTTTTTAATTTTTATAATTTCCCCTATATTAGGTTTATTAATTTCTGTTTTTTTTTGATTTATTTATCCTTATATTGGTATAAATTATATTATAGGTTTTGGTTTAATTTATATGTTTTGTTGTTCGAGTTTAATAGTTTATATTTTTTTAATAATTAGATGATCATCTAATTCTAATTATTCAGTTTTAGGGATAATTCGTTTTATTTCTCAAATAATTTCTTATGAAGTAAGAATAATAATTATTATTATAAATTTAATATTTTTAATTAATAGATTTAATTTAAATGATTTTTATATTTATCAAATAAATTCTAAATTTTTTTTTTTTCTTTTTTTAATATTTATTTTATTATTAATTAGATTTTTAGCAGAAATGAATCGTTCTCCTTTTGATTTTTCTGAAGGAGAATCAGAATTAGTTTCTGGTTTTAATATTGAATTTAGAAGTTTATCTTTTATTTTTATTTTTATATCTGAATATATAAGAATTATATTTATAGGTATATTATTATGTGAAATATTTTTTGGTTTAATAATGAATAAATTTTATTTAAATATTTTTATTTTAACATTTATATTTTTAATTATTTGATTACGTGGGTTTTTACCACGTTTTCGTTATGATAAGTTAATATATTTAATTTGAAAATTAATTTTACCTTTATCTTTATTTTTATTTATATTTAATTTTTCTATTAAATTATTTAACTTATATCATTAATTTTAGTATTAAGTTAATAGAATTAATTTCTATTTTTTATTTTCAAAATAAATATTTTAAATAAATTAATTAACTGATTTTATTAAGTTAATAATTTATCTCATATTTTTATAATATAAAAATTAATAAAAAAATATGAAAAGTAAATTGTTGTAAAAATTTGACTTGTTGAAATAAAAGGATATTCAACTGGTTGTATACCAATTCATGTTAATATAAAAAATGTTATAATAAAAATTCAAAATAGAATTTTATTTATAGGATAAAATTTATTTCTTAAGAAGTTTTTTTTATTTAATAAAGGTATAATCAATAAAATTAAAATTGATAATATTAAGGCAATAACTCCTCCTAATTTATTAGGGATTGCTCGTAAAATTGAATATGAAAATAAAAAATATCATTCTGGTTGAATATGATTAGGCGTAATTATTGAATTTGCTATATCAAAATTATTATGATCATTTAATAAATAAGGAAAAATTAAAGTTAAAATGAAAAATATTCATATAAATATAATTAATCCAATTAAATCTTTAATTAAGAAATAAGGTGAAAATCTGATTTTATCAAAATTTCTATTAATACCTAATGGATTATTAGATCCTGTTATATGTAAAAAAAAAAGATGAATAAAAGTAAATAAAATAATAATAAAAGGTAAAATAAAGTGAATTGAAAAAAATCGTGTTAATGTAGCATTACTAATAGAGAAGCCTCCTCAAATTCAAATTACAATTGAATTTCCTAAATATGGAATTGCTGATAAAAGATTTGTAATTACTGTTGCACCTCAAAATGATATTTGTCCTCATGGTAATACATATCCTACAAAAGCTGTTATTATAGTTAATAATAATAATAATACTCCTACAATTCATGTTATTTTAAAATTAAATGAATTTATATAAATTCCTCGTCTAATATGAATATAAATTATAATAAAAAATATTGATGCCCCATTAGCATGGAAAGAACGAATTAATCATCCAAAATTAATATTTCGATTTATATTAATAATTCTTTGAAAAGCTAAGTTAATATCTGTTTTATAATGGAAAGCTAAAAATAATCCTGTTAAAATTTGATTAATTAAGCAGATTATTAATAAAGATCCAAAATTTCATATAAAACTAATTCTAGTAGGTGTTGGTAAGTTTAATATTGGTGATATAATTTTTATTATGTTTTTTTTCATTAATTGGTTTTTTGTCGAATTGGTCCTTTATTAATTTTTAATATTCAGATAATTAAAATTAATATAAAAAAAAGAATAAATATAATTATATAGATTAAAATATTATTAGGTATTATAAATATGTTTAATAAGTAAAAGTTATCTTCAAATATAAATTTATTTTCATAAATCATATTTTCTATATTTAGAGATAATTTAAAGTAAATTAATATTAAGAATATAAAAATTATTTTGTAAATTATGTTTTTATAATTTTTATTAATATTTAATTCATTAAAAGCAATTCTTGAGATATATAAAAAAATAATTATTAATCCTCCAATATATAAAATGAAAACTATAAATGAAATTCATGATGTTTTATTAATTAAATTAATTATTATAGTTAAAGTTATTGTTTGAATTAAAATAATTAAATTTGATCTAATAGGTGATTTCATTATTGTTAATATAATTGCTATAATTAAATTAGTTAATAAAATAATTTTTAAAATTCAGTATATATTTTAATTAAAATATTAATTTTGGAGATTAATGATAATATGTATATATTTATACTGATTTATTTTAAATAATTTTATAATTTTGATTTACAATATCAATGTTTTTTTTAAACTATTAAAATGATAAATTTATTTATTTTAGTTTTAATATTTATATTATTTTCTGGAGTCTTATTTTATATTTTTAATTTTAATCATTTATTAATAATACTTTTAGGATTAGAATATTTATTATTAATTTTATCTTTATTATTTTTGTTAAATTTAATAATATTTATTAAGCAATATATTTTATTATTAGTTTTTTTTATTTTTTGTATTAGTGAAAGAGTATTAGGTTTAACAATTTTGATTTTAATAGTTCGTATATATGGAAATGATTATATAAAATCATTAATAATTTTACAATGTTAATAATTTTAATATTAATTATTTTTAGAATGATTTTTTTTAGCTTGAAGGTTAAAAGATGATGATTAGCCCAGAATTTTTTTTTTTTTTTTTTTTTTTTTTATATATTTTAAGATTCCAATATTCAATTATTTTTTAAATATTAGATATTTATTTGGTATAGATATATTTTCTTATTTAATATTTATATTAGGTATTTGGATTATTAGATTAGTTTATATTTCTAGACTTAATTTTAAAAATAATTATTTAAATTATTTTAATTTATTAATATTTATTTTTGTTATTATTTTTTATTTTTGTTTTTTTAGAAATAGTTTTTTTTTATTTTATATTTTTTATGAAATTAATTTAATTCCTGTAATTATTTTAATTTATGGTTGAGGATATCAATATGAGCGTTTTAAAGCTGGATTTTATTTATTTATTTATATAATTTTTTTTTCTTTACCTTTTTTTTCATGTTTATTAAGTTTAAATAATTTTAACTTTATATTTATGTATTATTTTGATTATTTAAATAATTTAAATTTTTATTTTTATATATTTTTAATAATAATTTTTTTAGTTAAAATACCTTTATTTATATTTCATATCTGATTACCTAAAGCTCATGTTGAAGCTCCTATTTGTGGTTCAATAATTTTAGCTGGTATTATATTAAAATTAGGTGGTTTTGGTATTTATCATATTTTAATGTTAATTTTTAAGATTAATCTTAAATTTAATTATTTATTAATTTCTTTATGTTTATTAGGAATAATAATTTTAAGATTAGTTTGTTTTTTTCAAAGAGATCTTAAAATTTTAATTGCTTATTCTTCTGTTGTTCATATAGGTTTAGTTATTATTGGGTTTTTAACTTTAAATAATTGAGGTTATTTTGGTTCATTAATTTTAATATTTGGTCATGGTTTATGTTCTTCTGGATTATTTTGTTTAAGAAATATTTGTTATTTACGTTTTAAAAGTCGTAGAATGTTTTTAAATAAAGGTTTAATTAATATTTATCCTTTTTTATCATTTTGATGATTTTTATTATGTTCTTCTAATATATCTTTTCCTCCTTCTTTAAATTTATTTGGTGAATTATTTTTATTAATTAGTTTAATAATTTGATTAGATTATTTTTATATATTTTATTTATTAATTATGATTTTAATATTTTTATATAGTCTTTATTTATATTTATATACTCAATATGGTAAATTATTTTTTAATATAAATTATTTAGTTTATATTAATTTAACAGAATATTTATTATTATTTATACATTGATTACCTTTGAATATAATTTTTTTA
>NW_026869928.1:0-250000 GCF_019925205.1 Metopolophium dirhodum
TACTTTAAATTATACCAATGTGTTATTTTATATTTTATGATTAAATTTAACCTTCTGTTTGCAGTTTCGTTATGGCTGTAATATTGAAAATTTAAGCTATCAATATATATGTTTGATCGCTCATGAACTCCTGGCTCCATACGAACACCATTCCGATTAGCTATTGTTTAAAAATAAACATAACCTAGGCTAAAGTATGCCTACATATTATACAAAATCACAAACTGTTGAAATCTGTACTAATTTTGAAAAAGCATTCGATAAAGTTAATCATCACCTTCTGGAAGTAAAACTTGAAAACATAAATATAATGGACCCTCTGCAGTCATAGTTTAAATCATTATTATACAATTATTAAACAAATCAGTTAAATATAAAAATTATATCTCAAAATCTATCAATATAACATTAGGGGTCCCACAAGGTGACCACATCTTATATTATGGGAATCCGAATTCACCAATAGAAGTATCAGATTTCAAAAATATGTCTGAATATGAAGAGTTACTACGTAAAAATGCAGAAGAAACTAACAATACTTTTGGCGTTGATGGTGACGACACTGTACGTGTTATAGAAGACTCTGATGAAGAAATAACCGTAGGTAAAGGTAAAAAAAAAATTAAAGATCCTAATAACTGGAAACGTAATAAGTGTAAAAATGCGAATGCGTCTGGGGATGAGCATTATAGTTTGCGTGGGAAACATATTTTACAAAGGAAAACAGGGCCGGATTGTAAGTGTAAAAATAAATGGTTTTTGAAAGTTAGTGATGAAGAGTAACATAAAATTTTAAGCTGTTTTAACCAAATCGGAAATAAGGAAAAACAAGATACGTACATTGCGGGCTTGATAAAAATAAATAACGTAGTAAGACATAGACCAAAAAATAACCCTAAACCAAGATCTTGTTCATGTATTTATAAAGTTAGGATAAATCATGTTGAAAAAGTTGTGTGTAAAAAGTCGTTTTGTTCATTCTTCGGTATTGGAAAATCTAGAGTGGAAAGGATTGTTAAGTTGCTCCAAAACAACGTACCGAGCCCAGTGGATAGACGAGGAAAACACAGAAATAGAGGCAATATAAAAGATGAACACATTTTATTCCAAATTGATACACATATTCAAAGTTTTCCCGCTCGTCAATCGCATTATAGCCGTTCTAAGAATGATGAAGTAAGATATTTATCTCCGGATCTGAATATAAGCAAAATGTATAATCTTTATTTAATGAAATATGAAAATGAAACATGGGAGTTTATGAAAAATAAAAATAATAGCATAAAACCAACAGTTTCCGATCATTTTTATCGAAATCGTTTCTTTACAAATTTTAAACTGTCTTTCGGGTATCCACGCTCCGACACATGCCAAACTTGTGATAATTTAGTAAATTTAATATCCACAGAAAATGACGAAAATATTAAAAAAAAAATGGAAACCGAAAAATTATTACACCTATAAAAAGCCGATGTATTTTACAGTGATCTGAGGCAAAGAACTGACGAGGCAAAGGTAGAAGGTAATAAAATAGATGTCTTAGCATTCGATTACCAACAAAACATGCCGTTACCTCACATTCCCTGTGGGGACGTGTTCTATAAAAGGCAACTATTGGTGTACAACTTTTGTATTCGTTCTGCAAGAACTGGGAAATCGTACTTTTTTATGTGTGATGAAGTAACGGCACACAGAGGACAAAACGAAGTTATTAGTTTTCTGCAATATTATTTTTCGAAAATTATGGACCAAACTGTAGAAAACGTTTACATTTTCTCAGACAACTGCAGTTCACAAAATAAGAATTTTGCTTTGACACAATATTTGTATACGATTGTAACAAAAAAATAATATGGCATAAAAAATATAACTATCGGTACCCGGAGCCCGGCCATAGCTTTTTGCCCTCTGACCGTGCATTCGGTTTAATCGAGAAAAACAGAAGAAAGCTTGAACGAATATATTTACCAGAGGAGTATAAAGAACTAGTTAAAGGTATTTGTAAACAATTTCATATAATCGATGTCAAACAAGACATGATCTTAAATTATAGCGAACAATTAAAACCCCTTTTTAAAAAAAACCGTGACAAATAAAGGCAAAGCTAATTTTTCTATTTTGTCGTATCGGTTTATTGAATATACACAACGTGGATTATATGCTAGTGTGTCTGTGCATTCAACTGCAAAAAATCATTTCATACTACAGAAAGCAAATACTACTCTAAGTCTACCCGAACCTACGTATTTATTATACCATGGCGCCCTAAAGATAAAACAAGCCAAGTTGAAAGGTGTAAGCGATCTTGCTTCGAAGTATGTTCCAGCTGAATGTCTATGGTACTATAAGGATCTTAAATCAAATGAAGATCAAGAAAATATTGACTACAGTGATATAGAATACAAATTTGATACGTTTTTTTTATTTATTATTTTATTACAGAAAAGTTGTTGATTTTTATTATATAAAGAAAAAGTTGTTTATTTTTTATTTTATTAGGACTTAGTTGTTTTTTATTTTATTTTATGACGACAAAGTTGTTTATTTTTATTTTATAACGAAAAAGTTGTTTATTTTTTATTGTATTACAACAAAGTTGTTAATTTTAATTTTATTAGGACTTAGTTGTTTTTATTTTATTTTATAACGAAGAAAATATGTATTGTTTATTTTATTTTATAACTAAAAAGTTGTTTATTTTCTATTGTATTGTAACAAAGTTGTTGATTTTTATTTTATAACAAAAAAGTTGCTTATATTTTAGATTCTGAGTGAAACGATGAATGTATTGATTTTACAATGATGTGTGTTTTTTTTTTTATTTTTTTTTTTATTTTTGTGTCTGTGTACACGATAAGTAGTCGAAATAATGCTTCGATTTTCGACTTCAGTATCTTGTTCGATGGGAAAGTGAATATCGTTGGTGCATTGGGGAGGTCAAAATTTTAATTTCCCAGTAGTTTTCAAAAGCGATGTGAAAAACAAAAGAAAAATTAAGGAAAAACGGGAATTTTTACGCAAAATCGATTTTGGTTATTGGTGTAACTCTAAAACAAATGACCGTAGATGCATGAAATTTTCACTGGTTGTTTATATTTGCATTTTCTATACACAATACAATTTTGAAAATAATTTGACTTTTTTTGAACTGTTTACGGACATTGTCAGTTTTCAGTTTTTTTAAATTTTTTTTCTATAAATATCAATAAAATTTTATTTGTCGGGTAAAAAAGCTTGAAAATTTAATAGAAGGCTCCTAGGTTATTGTTTCAAAGGCAGATGAAAAAAATTAAAAATCCTTAGTCACAGTTTTTTTTTATACACGTTTAAAGTTCAAATCTTGAAAAAATACGGAAAAATCACGAAAATTTGCAAATTATTTTGAGTTAGAAATTCATAAAAAATTTTCTTTTTAAATCTAAGATTTTAAAATCTAATACAAGATTCCTCATAAGTTTGTCTAACTTTATCAAAAAAAAAATTTCTACAAGAAAGTCAAATTAAATTTTTATGAGCGTTTTAAATTCATATTTTTACAACATTAGATATTCACTCGATTTCTCATGTACCGATTTCCTTATTTTCTTGTAATTCAAAAACGAATAACTGTAGATACATGAAAATTTCACTGAATGTTTATATTAGCATTTCCTATACACCATACAATTTTGAAAATATTTTGACACTTTTTGAGCTTTTTACGGGCATTTTCAGTTTTCAATTTTTTTAGTTTTTTTTTCTATAAATATCAATAAAGTTTTATCTGTTGGGCCAAAAAGTGTAAAAATTTAATATAAGACTCCTGATATATTTTTACAATAGCAGTTGAAAAATATTGAAAATACATAGGCACAGTTTTTTTTTATAAGCATTTAAAGATCAAATTTGGACAGAATTTATCAAATTTATAATTTAATAATTATTTTGTAGTTAAAAATTTATAAAATGTTCAACTTTTATAGCTAAGGATTGAAAATTGAAAACAAGGCTCCACGTAAATAGGTTATTTATAAATTACTTTATTCACAATAATATCATCAAATATACTTGGTAATATCATAGGCTGACTGACCGTTTTCGCTCAGAATCGTTTTTCTTATACAATGATATTATATCATTGAATTCAAATTTAACACCATCCATTACAGTGACCCACTTGTAACCTACTGTACAGCAGAGCGACATCCACTTATCCACCTTTTGTTTTATTTTATATTATTATGTTATATTAATGACAAAAAATAGTGAAATATGTATTGTAAAAAATACATAAAGTTAAAAATAATTTGTCAAGTTCTAAAATATATTAAATATTAAAAATAAATAAAATTTCAATTGTGTTGAATATTTATAAATATAGCCATATGTTTCGAAAAAAAAATTATTTCCTTTGAATATAAGTGATTTTTAACAATGATGTAGGTAAGAGTAGTATATATATGCCATTCCTGGCGCAGTGCCTTATATAACAATAAAAGTTCAGAAAAACACCCAATATACAAAAAGTTCAGAAAATTGAAATGTAATAATAATTAAAATATTTTTTGCAAAAATCCCCCCAAAATATTTTTTCACAAATCTAATTGTAATAATAATTGAAATATTTTTTTGCAAAATCCCCCCAAAATATTTTTCTCAAAACTTATGTCATTAATAATTAAAATATTTGTTCACAAATTGAAACGTAATAATAATTAAAATATTTTTAACAAAATCTGAATGCAATATTTCTTAAAATAATTTTTAAGAAAATCTGAATGCAATAATAATTAAAATATTTCCCAAAATACTTATGTTATAAAGACACATTCCATGTACATGAAATCAAGTCAAAAATACAAATGATACTAGGGAGGGCGTTTCGCCCTCTCTACTCCAAACGAAAAAAACAGCATTTCAATCAGGTTTATATTCTCTTGTCTTAATCCTTCAAGAATATTTTTCTAATCTTTTTGGTTTTGATTTTTAATTAGAGTATTGAGATGGTTTACAAAGTCATTTCTGTCTATTTTTGTTTTATAATGTCCCCAAGCTAATGTGTCAATACCATTTTCTAAAATAAATCTTTTATCATCATAAACATTCAAAGCTTTTTTGTTTTGTTTTGCATCATGTTTTTTAGTTCTGAACATAATTTGCTTAACATATTTTGGTTCTTTTATTTGTAAACAATTGTCAAAATCGTATTAGTCGCGAACAATTCGATTTTTTGGTATCGTTAGTTGAATTGGAACTTACAAAATTACCATCCAGGAGAGTAAAAGACCCCATTTCAGCAGCGGAAAAATTGGCAATTACCTTGAGGTATGTGTTCAAACTACTAAATAGTTTTAGATAGAAAATTTAATAATTCATAGTTTTGAATAAATTTGTTATATTTATGTAGATATATGGCTACGGGTGAATCATTACGATCTTTATCGTTTGGTTTTCGAATTTGTCACACCTACATAAGTAAAATTCTTAAACAAACTTTGGCTGTATTGAAATCAAAATTAATACCAATATTTTTGAAAGACCCAAAAAACGTAGATTTTAAAGGCAAAGCAGCAGAATTTAGTTGTAAATGGAATTTTCCAAATTGCATTCTAGCAATAGATGGGAAACATATACGTATACGTAGTCCAAAAAATTCGGGAAGTTTATTTCATAATTATAAGGACTTCTTTTCCATTGTGTTATTGGCAATGGTTGATGCAAACTATAAATTTATAGTAGTAGATATAGGTTCTTATGGAAAGGAAGGTGACAGTGGCATTTTCCTAAAATCAACTATGGGCAAACAAGTTTTGAACGGATCATTTGGTTTTCCGGAAGATTCTACACTACCTGGGTCTAGCATAGTCGTACCTCACGTGATTGTTGGTGATGAAGCGTTCAGGCTGCATAAGCATATAATGAAGCCCTATACAAAGAAAGCTGGTAGAGACGATGTAACAAAAACCATTTTCAATTACAGACTAAGTCGAGCAAGAAGAGTGGCTGAAAATGCTTTTGGTTTATTGAACCAAGTTTTTAGAGTGTTTTATCAGCCGATAAATTTAGATACATCAACTTGTGAAGATTTAATTTGGGTAGCGTGTTGCTTGCACAATATGTTGAGAACTGGTTATATGGAAAAAAATAATCACTCATTTTACGATTACGAAGATAAACGATCAACACCAACAAATAACATGTTACCATTATCAAGAGGAGGTGGATTTATCAACATTGAAGGTTTTGATGTAAGAGATCGATTCAAGTCATATTTCAATAATGAAGGCTCTGTACCATGGCAATAATTTTGTAAATAATTAAATACTTTATAATAAAACATTTTATTGAAATACTTTTTAAAATTATAAATAACACTGTACCTTTTAATATATATATTTAAGCAAAACAAAAATATTTGTATTATATCTTAGTGATTATAAATATAATTTAAAAAAAGTTGTTCTGTTTTTGACTAAAATAAAATAATAACCTTCAGTCTTGAACAGTATAGTAATAATTACATAATAATAGTTAAGAATTAATAAACAAATAACAAATCTATTCATATAATATATTTTCATCAAAATTGTATGTTGTAAAGCCTTGTGAACTTTCAGATGTACCATATGTTGAAGTTGATGCATTTGAAGGTGACATTTGTAAATGTATGGAGTTTTCATTTGGTTGATTAAAATATCCTTGAGTTATAATATTTCTTGTTTGTTATGCAGCATATTTTTCTTCAGTTTCAGCCACTAATGCTAATGTTTTCAATTTTATTTCATTGATACCTTTGGTTGGTAATTTCTTCATAGTCATGGCCAAACTTTTGAAAAATAAATCTATCTCATCATCTTCATTCATTTTTCTATTTAAAATTGTCTCATTTTGAGACTGAATAGCTGCTATTAACTTTTTTTGTTCTTCATTTCTTGTTGCAAGAATGACTGCCAACTTGTCCTGCTTCGATCTTATACGTCGTGGACTATCTGTGGTTTTTTCTTTTTCTTCTGTTCCTTCGTTAAATTCTCCCCCTATTCCTATGTCAAGTTCTCCTTCTTCATGTAGTACAGATGCGCTTTCAGATACACTTATATTTGATGAAGAACTAAATACAAAAAATATATATAAATATATACAATTTATTAAGTATTGTATTAAAATGTATAAATGTCTAATTACCTTCGTTCGTGTTGAACTTTATCTAGAAAAGATACGTGTGCCGCCAAAGGCCACTTTTTTTTTAGCGATCTTTCAGAACCCGTATCCAATTTTCTTTTATTACGATTGTAAGAGTCTCTGATATTTTTCCAACGCTTTTTGCAATCTTCGACTATAAATATAATAATTATTTGTTTTATATTGTACAGGAATACTCATTATACTATTATAATATATTGTGGGCATAGCAATATGATTAAATATAGAAATAACGAAATAAACCCAATAAACAACATGTTTATCACATCTTATCGCCAGTCAAAATTATGAACTGTCAATGTGTACACTATATTTGTCGACACCGGCGACCAGGGCAATGTTATAAATAATATTGAATACCCGTTGTGGCGTTAAACGTGTTAAACATAATTATTATTAAATATTATCGTATTGTATAAAATTATATAAATATTATCATATAAAAATATAAATATTATCATTATTAAGTATAAATGGTTTATTGTATTTCTTGTACACAGATTGTAAATAGTCGTTTTTATTATTTGAATAAAGAAAACATATTAACTACTTACCAGACTTTCCAATATTTTGGGAAATTTCTTTCCATTTTGAATCTTTAATTATTAAATTAAAATATTGCATGTGTGAACAGTCATAAAGCTCTGGATATTTACGCTCAGATTCAATAAAAAGTTCATCTTCTTGTGGTGTAAATGCTATAGCCGACATATTGACCTCGAGAACGAATCGTCGACGCGTCGCGCTACACTGCTCTAGGGATGGGTAATTCTTGAATGAATCGATTCACTGAATTGATTCAGCTAGATGAACCGATTGAATCGATTCAGTGCTGTAAAATGAATCGGTTCATCGGTAACACTGTTTGTCTGTTTCAAAACTGAATTAGGTAATATGGTTTTATATCTATGGTTAAATTTTGTTCAATGTTCATGAAAACGACATCTAGTATACAATCATTATTTTATGCCAAAAAGCAAAAATACCTGTGCCCATGTTATCATTATTATTTATGATCAGTTATCATAAACAACACATACAAATTTAACAACATTTTGCAATTCATTATTTTATTTAATAAAAAATAAAATATTTATGACTTATCGACTTAAAATCAAAAACAAAGTTATGGTAAGTACTAAGTATGCTATTCTTATAATTACATAATAATAATCAACTTTTTAGTGTAAAATAATTTAGTATTATAATTGTATAATTTATTTTAAATTGAAATTTAAAAAAATAATTTACTCAACCCTTTTACTTGATAATCTGTTTCGTTTTTCAGTTACAACTTGTCCACCTTTGGAAAACACACGTTCACTCGGAACAGATGTACCTTGTATGCAAAAACGCCGTTTCATTATTTCAAACAAAGTAGGGTAAATATTTTTATTTTCATTCCACCATCTTAATGGATCGTTTGATCTTGCAATTAAAGGTTCTTGAAGATACTTATCTATTTCGATAATCATCAACGCTTTTGGATCCTGAGACTGAACTATATCAGTAACTTCCAAATCAAAGTCGTTCCAAATTGAATCTTCTTTATTACTCGCTGTCGGTGGTATCGGGTAAGTTGTCAAGTTACGTTGCTGTACATTTTTTTCACTTATTATAATTTTTCCTTTATTGACAATAGATCTTTTGGTGTCTTGAAAAGCAAAATGATTTTTGAATCCATATTTTTTAAACCGAGGATCCAAAAATGTTGCCTCAGCTAACAGCATATCTTTTTCTAAGTGACCAAATCTCTTATTTGTTTCTTCAGTTAATTTATGTATAAAGTTGTCTATGCATGGAATTGACTGATGTTGGGTCATTAGTTTGTTACAAAAGTTAATTAAAGCCTGGGTAAATAAAATAGTTTTAGATATTGTTACTCCTTTTTCACTACTCATTTCAAGAGTTATTTCTTCAAATCGTTTCAGAATATCGCAAGATTTACTTATTATCTGCCAATCATCTGAAGTTAAACTGACATCATAATTAAGATCTGCTAAGGAAGACAGTATTGGAGTTTTCAATTCAAAAAACCGTTGAAACATATGAAACGTAGAATTCCAACGGGTGACTACGTCTTGTATAAGTGTATGGACTGGAGAGTAACCTAATTGCTCCTGCATTTGTTTCAATTTTTCAGTGGCGAGTGTACTTTTTTTAAAGTACTCGACAATGCTTTTAACTTTAACTCTAGTTTCTTTGATTTGATGAGAAGATTGAACAATAAGATTAAGGCTATGGGCAAAACATGAAACATGTCTCCACTGACATTGCTGAATCGCTGAAATTATGTTTGAAGCATTGTCAGTAGTACAAGCTGCTATTTTATATTTTAAACCCCATTGACTTACAATATTTTGAAGACAGTTTTTAATATTTTCACTTGTGTGTCTCATTGGAAATTTTGCACATGAAAGTAAATATGATTTTAATCCACAGTTCTGATCTATGAAGTGTACAGTAATTGCCGTATAACTCTCATTTTTAAGTGATGTCCACGCATCTGTAGTTAAGACAACATACTGTGCATTAACTTCAATATCTGCTTGGACTTTTTTGTATATTTGATTATAAAGAACAGACAATAATGATGTTGAAAGGGTTTTCCTAGAGGGAAGGGAATAACCAGGGTTCAACATATTTACCAGCTTTATAAATTCAACATCTTCAACGATACTAAAGGGGTAATATTCTTTAACTATCATTTTAATTACCTGTTGGTCAATTAATTGCCTTTTTGATGCAGTTACTGGTTTGCTGAAATAATTATAAATTTGACATTGCTGTGGACGAATTGATGATGACGGCTGGCGATTAAGAAGAGGATATCTATCTTTATTATATGTTGCAGTCGATACGACTCCAAAATTAGAAGATGTTGATGCTGATGGATTGCCATTATTACTAGAAGGATCATCTGGGTTATTTTCTTCTACATCAAAATTAGGTCTTGAACGTTTGGACAAATCAGTTGTTGGATGTTTAGATTTTATATGTCTTAATAAATTAGTTGTCGAAGATTGATTAAATTTAAGCACTGTTTTACAAAATCCACACTTAGCTTTATCACTTTCAATTACTGTGAAATAATCCCAAATCACACTGGTCTTGCGATTCATTTTTATAAAAAAAAAAAGAATTTAATTAAAACACCTGTAATTTTAATTTAATACACAAACGTATTCAAAAAATATGAATTGACATTTGACAAGACACAGTACAAACTTCAGTGGTCACTGGTGTGTTGTGAATGATGATTATTTATACAAAATATAAACAAAATTAAAAGTATCTATCAAACAAATCTAGCCTGCAGGAACATGATTAATCATGTTGCTTATTGTATGTAAACAAAGACATAATTATATATGTATGTTCTGTAATATTATTTTGTGAGTATGAAATAAATGATTTTGATGTAAAAATATATATTATAGACTATATTATTTTATTTATAAATAATATACACCATATCTCAAGATGTTCTGACGTATTCAATAATTTGTCTACATTAAATATTATAGTTATTTGTCGACGTCATGCAAAAAGCGATCAAGTGAACAATTTCATAATTAATAACTGCACAATTTGTATTTTTTTCTCTTGGTCGATTTTTTATGACTGCAACTGAGTTGCGATATAGTATAGCAATTATTGTGCAACGAGTAAGCAATTAAAAAAACTAAAATTGTTTTAAAATTAAAAGTAAAGTATTGTCAATCAAACAACTCGATTTATTTCCAATATAAAAATATATATAAATTATAAATATTTTCACAAGTGATGATTCATAACCAATTAACTTTTATTTATTTAAAAATATTTTAGTTAGTAGCTAATTCTATTGAAAAATGTATTCCATAAATGTATTTAAATTAGTCGTTTCGTTGTACCCAATCAGTATATATCATGCATTTTTCATGAATTGTAATAATAATATTTTCTTTTTGGAAAAACAATTTAAGTCTTTATTCTTTAGTTATGTGTAGAAGTTGCAATGTCATGTTGGCTTCAATAGCTATATACATTACACAGTATAGATAAACATCCATATATTTAATATCTATAACTTTTTCAATTATTTTTACTTATATTTTGGTAATACGTATAAAATGAGTAAGAGTAATATTTTTGAGGGAATGATATATAGATTTTTTTAAATCATAAAAAAATTTAAAAATGTCTAAAGAATTAAAAAATTTAAATTTACAACATTTTTTTGTTTATTATTAAAGTCAACCACATATTCAAAAATAACAATAAATTATATTATCGATATGTCATTCCTTAAAAAAATATTCTCCTTTATCTTTTTTGTAATGGGTGTTTTTACTATATGATTACTTTAAAACTTATAAAAAATGATTCTGTGTAAATGCGTTTTGTATGTTGATCGTGGGCCGGAGAGAGAAAACAAATAGTGCGCTGACATCAACTTAATGCGAAAAGCCCTACATTGCAGTGGGAAGATGAATTTGTTACTAGCGTAATTAACCAGGATTCGAGACGCTTTTTTTAAATATCTTTATTCATTTTTATTGATTTTTATCCAATAATGTTTTGTAGCGTCATGATGCTTTCTTATATTTTGATTAAACGTTTAGGTACGTAATTACGTTATAATCAAAAGATTCAGTTAAGTAAATCATTAATGTTTTGATTCATATTTTATCTGAATACTTTTAGGTGAGTAGTTGATTGAATCGAGATGAATCACTGAATCGATACATTGAATCGATTCATTTAATTGAATTGAATCAAGAGAATCAATTCACTCAAATGATTCATATTTCCCATCCCTACACTGCTCTCGTCGCGGTATTGTCGCGTGTCGCGGATAAGGACACCAGTCAATGGGAAACACAAATAATCGGTAGAGCGCGACCGGTCGCGGCGACAGGTCGCGCATTGGACACCGTACTTAAACCTATAAATTCAGACATAATTTTTCCATTTAACTCATCTTTAAATTTACCTAAGACTTTTTTGTTTTCTAAAGGTAAACCATAAATATTCTTTTCTGTATAATCTGACGTGTCAAAATGAACTAACATAGTTTTCATATCCTGGTAGAAATCGTCAGTTTTTATTTCTAATATTAGTGAGCCTGTATCTGTATACATCAATTTAATTCTATTTCTGTACTTTTCCTTTATTGTATTATAATAAAAATCGTACATTAAAAATTTAGACAAATCTAAAACACACATTCCTATATATATTCGTTGTTTGAAATCTATTTCACATCTTTTCATATGGACTGCAGCTAAATTCTCTGTATAAATGGTTCTTTTTCCAAAATTTGGTTTTGCAATTAATTTTTCTAATTGTTTTGCATTATTACATAATCTTATGTCAACATATTTTCGAACATTCATCATGGTACGTCCATAAACACTGTTGTTCATTAATTTGAAATACTCATTTTCAAACTCATTCTTAGCTTGTGCTCTGGGAGTAGTATTAATATCTATATACACTTTTAACCATGGATATTGACTAAATTCTAAAACTCTGTGAATTTTCTCTATTTTTAATCCTAATTTAATGTATAATTTTAATGTTTCATAATGTATTATGTATTTTTTCTTGTCATACAAAGTTGTTAATAATTTTGGAAGTTGTTTACCATCAAAATGTCTTTCCGGTGCTAAAGGGAAATCTGAATGTAGATCATGAAGTTCTTTAGGGTAAGTTAAATCGACTTCTAAAATATAACCTTTAGGTGATTTGTCAGAAATATTCATAACAATAAAATCCTCCAGATTGTCAATCCATTTGAATTCTCCAGTAGGTAAATATTTACTCATTGCCCACCCATAAAGATTATTTGCATCCAAGTATTGTAAAAATATTGACTCATCCTCTTTTTTAAATTTATTTCCCATATGTTTATTGTTTGCTTTTGAATACCTTTGACTACATTGAGACAAACCGCCTCTGATTGCATTTTCAAACAACAACAATTGGTCGACATCTGTTAATAAATGTAATTTCGCTTTTGTCATTCTTAACATACAATCCCATGCAAATCCTGGTGTTGTGTAATAATACATTGGATCTAATTTATGTTTTTTTAAAGACAGGTCTCTAAAATTTTCCATTATGTCTGTTAACAATAAAACATCAATCTTATTATATAAACTTGTGAATTCACGAAGATTTTGTATATTAAACACTTTCCAAATTTGTTGTGAGTTTTTATATTCCTCTTATGTTATATTTTTGTCAGTGAGAGAACTATAAAATTTTTCTATAGGAGGTAAACATGTTTCATTAAATTTTTCTTCACAATCCATATACTCGTAGGGGTAAGCCAACTTTCTAGTAACTAAATCTAAATGTTCTTTTTTTTTAAATTTTCATTTGGATCATTTCTCAAATTATTTGTTAACTTCTCTAAAGAACTAGGTAAAAATTTAAATGAATCTATAAATCTTAATTCTGTTTTATATATTTTTTCTTCACCATCTATAGTTACTTTACGTGGTATTGTTTTTGAAAAAGAAATGTATTTTTCCTCATTATTTGGGATTAATGTTATTTGTTGTTCATCGTTTCCAAATTCTTTTATAAATAAATGGGCATCATAACCTGAAAGATTGTGAAAAACAATTGGTATAAAACGTGGATTTTGGTAATTAAGATTACATAAAGAATGTGCGGCTCCTCTATATTCCCCAGTTAAATGGTCATGATCCCGAACTTTCTTCATATTTTTTTCCTTGTTTTTTAATACATCTTCAAGTCTTTTTTTCACAATCTTTAACTTCATCTTCATCACCCTCCTGTTTAAAATATTCAATCGTGTCAATAAGTATTTTAATTTCTTTCTCTAACTTTGGAGGTAATTCAGTTTAAAGTCTTTCACAAATATGACAAATGTCATATTCGACAGATTTATTATAATGTTCTACATTCAAGTTTTCCATAGGAATTTTTTCGTCATATTTTTTAGAAATATGTTTTTCTTCATTTAACATACATTTATAAAATTCATGAGCTACGTTTGGACCAGAATATTCTACAGGTGGTTTATAATCTCTATTACTATATTTAACATAATAACAAAAATTATTGGGTATATGTTTCTGGTAACAATTAGTAAAAGACTCTCCATCACTTGGTTCACATGAGTAGATTGGTTGTAGTGTAGTTTCAAAGTCAGCAAAAATTGTAAAAGGGACTCTTAACGAATTTTTATAATTTTCAAATTCTAAAGTTTTGTCATAAGGTTTTGGTAGAACTAATTTAGCTGCTTTATTATTAGAACAATAATGTTTATGTTCATTTAATTTTTTTTCATCTTTGAAACTATTTAAACACATTTTACATAAAAATCTTTTATGTCCATTTTTTGTTATTTGTTTTCCACAAAGTGTCCATAAATCCTTAATCCAACAATAATGACCTTTATTCTCTTTATTCTCTTTATCCTCACTTAAATACAACAAATCTATATGATTTGTTTTTTCGTTTGGGTTTATTTCTAATGGTACAACTTCATGGTTATTTTTACTTATTTCTTCTAGGTAGTACATTTTAACAGATAAATTGTCAATTAATTTAACAAATTTTGGAACATCCTTGGTACTTACTGGAAATTGTATATTAGATGTTTTAAATACTTCATCATACCCTACTCTCCCAACGAAGTTGTGGCATTTATCATGGATAATAATTTAACAAAAAATCAGGACACAAACATTCGAATCGGTTCTAAAGCTCGAAATTCAAATATTTATCCATCATATGACAAAGTGCTTATAGCCAAAAAACCACGTTACCCAAATAATGTCATTATAACTGAATGTAGTTGTAACGGAGTAGCCGTCACCACATAAAACGGTCCTTTTCAGGACCAACAATCAGCGGACAATATGACAGCAAAACCCCGCAAACCAACATTAGGAAACAATAATAAAGCCCCAAATAACAACACACCAAATACAATAAGGGTTGCATATAGGGGAGAGTAAGGCGAATCCAATGACACCCTTCCCACGTCAATAAAACAGAGTTAACTACAGAACTTCCCGTACCACCTGTAAACACAACTAAACACGGCGGCAACAGATAGTTTACTAGTTGGTACGGCAGACGACTTATATACCGGACGAGTCAGCATACTCAACACGGTCTTCAATAATCCTTCAATCAGTTTAAACCTACGCACACCGAACTACAGAAGGAGTCAAGGCACATTGAGAATTCATCAGCATAGTATTCCTGCTCACACCACGGACGAAGTCATCGATACAGCGGTGGAGACACTCGTATACGAAGCGGCAACCGACGAGTGCAGCATTCCCGCTCACCCCACGGACGAAGCTAGTGACGTAGCGGCGAAGACACTCGTTATACAAGGCGGTCTCCGACATCGTTTTTTTCAAAATTTTCTTTCGCGAATATTTAGTACGGAATTTGTATGCATTCGTTAATTTTAACTATTTTATCGATTTTGAGAATGAAATATCGAAAATCGAGTCCTCTAATTTTATATAAAATATCCATAACAACCCCATCAGAAACATTTAAACATAATTTCTATCTATATATATAAAAATGAATTGCTGTTCCTTTACTCGCTAAAACTCGAGAACGGCCGGACGGATTTGGCTCAATTTTTTTTTAAGATGTTTGTAAATGCCAGGAGAAGGTTGATACGAAAGAAAATTTTAAGAAAATCCTCCGGAAAAGCAGAAAATTCAATGTAAAAAAATACAATAGTGACGCCATCTGTCCAAAAAAAAATTTTATCGTTTCTTGTCCACCATTTTTGGCCGATAACTTAACTTTTATTTTTTAAGGACATTTTTGTCATTTTTGCATTTTTTTTAGGTCATTATGTAGTTTTTTTGAGGTCAACCACTTCCGAGCCCTACCCATAACTAACGTAGGGACACAGTGACCATTATACAACCTTATTTAGATTATTTCCTCTGGGGTCACTTGAAAACATTAGAGTACGCTGATCCACCTGTCTAGCTGATTAAAAAAATTAAATAGCTGCAATAAGTTATCAAGTTACCACGGAACAAATTATTTCTGCTACTAATCATGAATTTTTAAAACACATACAATGTTGTTTACAGCACAATGGTGCACAATTTGAACAATTTTTAATAATTTGTTAGAAAAGGTAATAAACTATCCATTAAATAGTGTAGTTGCTATATTCAGCCATTTTTTAACTTAGAAAAGAAATTCAACTACCGATATTCATTATAAAATACAGAGAAAAATAATTTGTGGTCAACAATTTTCCATGCCATAAAAAAAAAAAAGTGGTTGTGCATATGAGCAAATTTAACTGTCACAAAATTAGTTTTATTATTTGAAAATGTGTGTAATTAGTTTATTAGTCAGCCAAAAAAATAGAACTCAAATAATTGAGTACCTATATGCTAAATTATTAAGTGTATCCAGTTATCTTGATCACACTGTATATTATATATTTAATATCTATGATACTATCACAGAATATTCAGTGTTACTATCATAATATATATTATTGCTTATCAGATATTAATAACTATTGTATATAATGTGACTGCTCGATCATGTTTGTCATGTTCTCGAGAGTCATGTGGCCGCCAACATTTCACGGTCGCCAACCACGGACCGAGACCCGAAAGCCGGAGTGCCGTGGATTTTTTTTTATTATTTAAGAACATGAATACATTTGACCCAGTAATAGGACAGGTGACCGACGGTGAAATAATAACACCTCACTTTGGGGAAAGATATATATATATATATATGAGTTTATTTGAATAAATTTGTATTAAGTTGGTGCCGAGAAAGCCGAAGGCATAAAACTCGGTCAAAGTAAAGCTATAAAGATAATAATAATACATTTAAATAATAATAATATAAAACATAAACACTACTCACCACACGGCTCCGACGGAGCGGTTTACCGGCGGGAGGACAACAATAATGTACCACAATAACAACAAGTACAATAATAATAATATAATAATAATAATAATATAATAATAATACCCTAAATAAGTACCGGCCACGGTGAGAATAGTAATAATAATGTACCCAAAACGTTACCAGTAAATTAGTGTGGGTCCCGTGCCGCCCCTCGGCGCATCAGCGAAACGCGTGCTACTCGCTCATGGTACCGGGAGCTCAGACGGGAAAAAAGGTAGTGATGGCTTTTGCTGGTGTCGGTCAGTTCTTTGCGACCTTTGGTGGCACGGAACATGACAGGTGAGGGAGGGGGGCACATACGTACAGATAACGTGAGTGGCCGGTACTCTGGGCCGTGGGTACTAGGAGGGGAGCGTGTGTGCGACTGCCGGATCGGTGGTGCAGTACGGCGGAGACTGAGGCGCGGGGGATAGTATTTCTTATCTATCTCGTCGCATTTCGCGCTCTCCGGTACCTGCTAGTACAATTATAAACTATGGTAGTATCGTTTGCGTTGGACGTCACAATAATTTCAATTTTGATTTAAGAATTAATGTTGTGACGTCCAACGCAAGCCAATATTATTATAATTTATAATTGTACTAGCAGGTACCGTAGGAGCGCGACATGCGACGAGATAGATAAAGGTACGTTTTCCTAGGAGCACGTTTTTTGCGTCGTGTTTAACGTATTACGCTTAGCGCAGTACGTCATCCACTTATTCTTTTGAAATTAATCACACTGTTTTCCTACAGAGCGCAACACGTTGCGTGTCAGCGCAATAAGCTCGGCGCGATCCGCCGACTGACGAGAGAGGCAGTCTATTGCGTTGCGCGCAGCGTTTTATAGAAATTGTGGTTTTCTATTTTGCTATTTTATATTATATTAAAGTGTTTTCAAAATAATAAAATGCATAAAAGTAGTTGTGTTGGGCCGAGCGTTCGTTTTTCTGGTGACGACGACGATCAGTTGATTGCATTTGTTAGTAATCATACAATATTATATGATTTGAAGAATCTGGATTTCAAAAACACATTAAAAAAAGATCTCATATGGGAGGAAGCTGGAAAAATTCTGAATAGGACAGGTAAAAAGATATGTTTATATGTAGATTTTTTAGAATTATAATTGCATATTTATTCATAAAAACAACTTCATTTTTTCCTCATTTCGTATTTACTTTTCAATTTACACAATTTAATTTTATCAATTCATATATTTAGTCTGTTGTCGCATTATTATTATAATCTATTTATATTTATTATAGTCTATTTTCCCAGAAACGACTGTGGTCCGCGATAATGCAATAACAACAATATTTATATGATAAAATAAACATTATAAAGTAATTAATAAAGTATATTATTACGTCTTGTTTTGTATTTATTATCAAAGTATTTATATAATATGAAAAGAATTACCTAATATTATTATTAATATTAATTTTTACACTATTTGTAACATTCAAAAATTAAGGTACTATACAAGTATATATACACCACATATATACCACTTATATTACTACTATTACACTTATATTTATATTTATATTTAAAAGTATGAATTTTATTGTAGTTAAGTACTCAATCTTCATGGTTAGTAAAATCCTGGGTACTGAAGTAATCAGTAAATCGACTTCTCACTTGAAATCCGTCAGACTTGGTAAAACCACCTGTACCTGCTAAAGGAATCATATTTTGTGTAGGGAAATCTTCTACGTCTTGGTATATAACCAGTTGGGAGGGATTTCTATGTATATAATCATCTCTGAGCATGTTATGCAAGCAACAGCACACTACAATGACCGAGTCTACAGTTTCAGGTTTCAGATTTATGGGAGTGAAAAAAATTCTAAAAATCGCACACATAATTCCAAAAGCATTTTCAGATACTCTTCTGGCTTTGCTCAGTCGGTAATTGAACTTCCTTTTATTCGGATCTTCTAACATCTGTGCTCTGGAGTATGGCTTCATTATATGCTCACTTAACCGGAACGCTTCATCACCAACTATTACGTGAGGCAGCAAGATGTTAGAATGCGGGAGAAATTTCGAGGGCGAAAATATAGTTTAATTTTTTACCAAAAACCCCATTTTCGACTTATTAAAAATGCCTGCATCGCCCTCCTTTCCATACGAACCAACATCAATAACTACAAACTTGCAATTAGCATCGATCATTGCAAGAAGTACAATAGAAAAAAATCCTTTGAAGTTGAAATACAAACTTCCCGACTTAGAAGGTGCCACTATTCTCACATGTTTGCCGTCAATGGCTGCAACACAATTAGGGAAATCCCAACGTTTCTTAAATTCTTCAGCCTTTTGGTTCCAGTTTATCTGGTCTGGTGAAGGTAGAAAAATAGGTACAAGTTGTTTTTGTATCGCAGCCAAAACCTTGGGTACAAATGTGCTTATAGCAGAAGGAGAGATGCGGTAACCAAATGCCAGCGATCTAAAGGATTCTCCTGTGGCTAGAAATCTGAAACGAATAGTTATATGTTTATGAATTAGTCAGCACCATTTTACAGAATGTACATTTGCTATTTTTTGAATTTTGTTATATACGTTATTTTGCGGATTAATTTTCGGTTTTTGCGGATTACTAGTTTTTTCACAAAATAATGTATACAACAAATATAATGAGTATTATGTACATTGTACATTCGAGTGGTCCTTATAATGGCCAATATGAAAAAAAAAATTATATAAAAAAAGAATAGAAAACTAGGTGTATATGTAACTTTGTGTTTGATTGCTATAGGAACTGAGTGCAAGAAGCGATGGAAAAGTGTGCGTGATCATTATAGGAGAGAAAAAAAGGAAGGGAAAGGAACAGAAAAAGCTGCTAAAAAAAAGAGAGCTGTTTACTGGGATTGCTTGAGATTTTTAGATGTAGTGGAAGATGAAAGAGACAGTTTTTCAAACATATCCGAGCATGAAGTGACTGGCGTTGGCGATGATCTAGCGAAACCACAGCCAAGGAGGTGGGGCATGTGTGTTTCGCTGGGCGCCGCGGGGTTGACGGACCGCGGCGCTTGCCGAAAGCCGGGGCGTCCACGTCGCCGGCGGATGGATACTGACTTATAAAGTTTGCTAACACCGAGCCAATCGTCCCATTTACGGTTGATTACGTGAATCAACCGGTGACACGAGATCCAATCACGGCGTCTCCGACGAGCGACTCGCTGGAGTGCGTGAGATGAGAATCACAGAAGGCCGACGCTAGCTCCTATATGCTTAAGGCGTCGCGTCGGGTGATTACTTCTCCGAACATCCCTCATGAGTACCTTGACCGATAGATGGTTCGCATCAGCTATGAGCAAAGATGCGTTCCTGGCGGAAGAGATCAAACCGAGCGGATGGGAAAGCGCACTGGCGACTCGCAGGAGTGCGGGAGATGAGAACCACAGAAGGCCGACGCTAGCTCCTATATGCTTAAGGCGTCGCGTCGGGTGATTACTTCTCCGAACATCCCTTATGAGTACCTTGACCGATAGATGGTTCGCATTAGCTATGAGCAAAGATGCGTTCCTGGCGGAAGAGATCAAACCGAGCGGATGGGAAAGCGCACTGGCGTCTCGCAGGAGTGCGGGAGATGAGAATCACAGAAGGCCGACGCTAACTCCTATATGCTTAAGGCGTCGCGTCGGGTGATTACTTCTCCGAACATCCCTCATGAGTACCTTGACCGATAGATGGTTCGCATTAGCTATGAGCAAAGATGCGTCCCTGGCGGAAGAGATCAAACCGAGCGGATGGGAAAGCGCACCGGCGACTCGGTCGGCGGATGGGCGGTGATCTGGATTCAGTCAATCGTTTACAAATGACCCAGCCCGGGAGGGAGGACTCCGGGGTTGTGCGCCGGAACCAACCTCGACGACTGGGTGCCACCAGTGGCAAAACCTTGAACGCACCAGCCGTAGGGCCGGCAAACTCAGTTTGTCGTAAAAATAAGCACAATTTGTTACCGTAAGACTGAAATCACCGAAGAGTGGGCGGAGTCAGGATCCACATGCCTGATCTACGGGCAGGTAACATCTTAGTAACGTTAGGCGGAAGCGAGGAAGCGGGGGCTAAGGTCCATCGCTCCCGTAAGAACTGCTAAAGAAACTGCGGTGACGACGGCGACGGGGGGTTCGGATCCCTCGCTTCTGAGCGGAAACCGACCGCTACAGACAACACGAGGCCACCAGAACTCTGAAGGCGGCAGAGCGAGGACGGATCTGGGGGGCCGCTGGTTACACCGGGCCGGTGTTCCCGCGCCTGCAATGGTGAAGCGCCCGCCGGTTCGGGAGGGAGCCGGCGGGCCCCCGGAGTGGTCTGACCTAGGTTGCTGAAAGGGCATCGAGGTAACCCCGTGAAGACTTACCGGCGCTCACCCGCCTGGCAAGGACGGCCCAACCGGGTCACGACGAGTCAGGCGGATAGAACGACCTGTACAAGTACACACCTGCTACCGACCGCGCCAGGACGAGTCACGTTGAGAAACTGGCTGACTAATCTGGTCCGGGAAAGGGGCAGGCGGGGTACGGTCTTAACGAAGCTAGCCCTAGAGCTTCGGGTTAACTGAACTGTAATCACAAGGGCCCGGGGCAGGTCATCCTTGGTGCTAGCGAAATGACCAAGGACCTCCGGGTTCCCTGGGCCACCTGTACCTTCCAAGGTGGCAACCTGGTGGTTTAGAATGCGCTAAGCCATAAAAGGGTCTGAAATGGGTAGGAAGGCGGGGGGGGCGCTCGAACAAGGCTACACCCTCGAGCGCCCTCACGAAAAGCTCACTCATGACTGTGTGGAATCATGAGGAGCAAAAAGAGCCGCGGAATTGAGGCCGCGGCTGACGATGTCCTGCCCGGGTACAGGATTGGGCGGTTGACGAACGGCCTGAAGGCGTCTTCGCACCCCCGGGCCACCTGAGGGCCCCGTCCCGATCTCAACGCCAGTGGAGGGCGCATCTCCAAACCGAGCCTCCCGGGGTAATAGGAAGCACCTGGAGGTGGTCTCAGAGACTTACCGGTGGCAAAGGGGAAGGGTCATCAATGAAGGAAAAGAGGACTGGCTAGGCAGCTTTCAGCAGACCAGCCATTCCAACAGTAACCCCAGAGATGGGCAGCTTGCCAAATGCAGGTCCTCAAGGATCGCAGAGCATCTGCTTACACATACGACTGCCCGACCGTCAGCTACGAAAAAGATCCGCGCTCAAGGTGCAAGCGACCGTCGAGCTGTGTGGCGTGCGTCCGGCCGACGTGCGCGTGTACCTCGAGTGCTCGCGCCCGCCGGCCGCGCGTTCGCGACATATGTGGATGGCCTCGCGGGGGCTGCTGGGAGTAGCGCCTTAGTAGAAGGGGAGTTATTTGCCTGGGTCGAATCCAGCGCTCGCCGACGCGGTTATACGAAACCCACCGATCTATCTCGTACGAGAGTAGCCGGCGGGGGACCGTCAGCCTGGCGCCAGGGCGCCCTGACGTAACCCGTCGGAGGGATGTTTCCGCGTCACCCAAAGGCGTGAAGGAGCCGCCCTCGAGACATATGGCTAAAGGTGTAAAAACCCCCGAGGTGCTGGTCTTATAACTCCCCGTCACACAGTGGTTAGTAATGGCGTTGGCGATGAAAAAGATGAAGTAGTGGAAGAATGTGTTCCAACCGAGCAAGAGTCAGACCAATCAACTCTTCCTATAACTTCTGTACACACTCCTACTGAACATACTCAGATGTCAAGTGGTCTAAAGACTTCCTCTGATGATTTTAAAATACCAAAATCAAATAAAAGGAAAGAAAATGCTTTTATTAATAAATACTTAAAAGAAAAAAAGGAAGATAGGGATCATTTTAAAAAGTGCTTAGAAGAGCTTACAACACCAGAACCAGAAGAAGACGCAACAGACATGTTTTTCAAAACTGTAGCTGCTACTGTGAAAAAATTTCGCCCAGACCTCACCACTAAGCCAAAAGCAAAAATTTTTCAAATCACAACAGAAATGGAACTTTTGAACCAGCAGTCACTAAATACCGGATTCACTAACATTATTCACGGTGATAGTGAAAATTCCTACCACTCATCTGCAGCATCATCTACATGCACTACACCATATACTTTTACCCCTGCGGACACTGACTCGGAAACTTCCAATTTTTCCAGTCACATAATTAGTGATGCTATGAAGGGAATTTTAGATGATGAAGATTTTTAATATTTTCAATATTTTATAAAATTAATATTTTAATTTTTATTATAATTTTCATTTTTAACATTATTTATAATAATTTAATGATAAGCTACATTTATATGCATATATAACCTTAATACCTTAATGATTTTTTATTATAATTTTCATTTTTAACATTATTTATAATAATTTAATGATAAGCTACATTTATATGCATATATAACCTCATATACCTTAATGATTTTTTTATATGGAGAGTAAGATGATTTAATAAATAATTTTAAAGATTATTTAAATAAAATGAATTATCACTTTTCATAGATCACTTACCTAAGAGTAAGAGCCAATTTTTCCGCAGCAGTTATAGGTGTTTTACTCTGTTGTATGAGGCAGTTGTCAAATCCCCTTCTACAAGGTTCAAAATGTAGGCAAACATCTCACGAGTTACTCGGAAATAACTTTTAAACCGTTGCTCTTCATCGACAAGGTGGTTATTTATCAACATTTTGAAAATACCCTCGTTTTCTCGTTTATTATAAATGTCACTGACTTTCTTTCTTAAATTCCAATGTTCATGGAGCATATATTCTTCATCTACGTCATCGATTGTTAAATGTCGAAGAATAAGCAGTGCAATTAGTTTTTCTTTCTTTCACGACGATTCATTGCAATTGCAAAATTATTAATTAATAATTATAATAATATAATAATAATTAATAATAATATTGTACTAGTAATATTGTATTTACTTAATAAATTATTACAAAAACACTACACACTGATCACACTTCCAGTAGTCAACTGAATTGTTCAACGCGCCACCACTATATTTTATAGGAAAACACTTTTACGCCGCGTAATACGTTTTACGCTCACGTCGACGTGATCGGTTTCTGCGGCGCAAAAACGCGCTCCTAGGAAAACGTACCTTAAGGCAAACTATCCCGCACGCCTCAGCCTCCGCCGATCCAATACTGTACCACCGTACCGGCAGTCGCACACACGCTCCCCTCCTAGTACCCACGGCTCAGAGTACCGGCCACTCATGTTAGCTGTACGTATGTGACCCACTCCCTCACCTGGCGTTTTTCCGTGCCACCAAGATCGCAAAGTACTGACCGCACCAGCAAAAGCCACCACTAACTTTTTTCCCGTCTCAGCTCCCGGTACCATGAGCGAGTAGCAAGCGTTTTGCTGATGCGCCGAAGGGCGGCACAGGACACACAATATTTACTGGTAACGTTTTTTGGTACATCATTATTATTATTCTCACCGTGGCCGGTACTTTTAGGGTATTATTACTATACTATTATATTATTATTATTATACTTATGTATTATGGTACATTATTGTTGTCCTCCCGCCGGTAAGCCGCTCCGTCGGAGCCGTGTGGTGAGTAATGTTTATATTTTATTTGGTAAAATGCATTATTATTATTATTTTTATAATTTACTTTGACCGATTTTTATGCCTTCGGCTTTTTCGGTACCAACTTAAATCCTAAATGTGTTCAAATAAACGTATATATATTTTTTTCCCCCAAATTGAGGTGTTATTATTTCACTGTCGGTTACCTTTCCTATTACTGGGTCAAATGTATTCCCGTTCTTAGATATTGAAAACAAATCCACGGCACTCCGGCTTTCTGGTCTCGATCCGTGGTTGGCGACCGTGAAATGTTCGAGGCGGCCACATGACTCTCGAGAACATGATAAATATGATCGAGCAGTCACAATGTACTTACCTATTTATATTGTATTGTCCTAACTATATCATATGGTTGTGATAAATTACAACATATAACTCAGTAGAGGCCTGAATAATATTATCTTAAAATAGCTAAAATAAGATGCTAATATTTTAAAAAGTTGAAAATATTCTTCCAATTTTCTTCGAAAATCATAATTAAATATCTAAAAATATGCTTTCATATTAATTTATTCAATTAAATTAAAAATATGCCTTTATATGCAAAATAATAAAGTACATAATAGAAATAATACACATAGGTGTATATTTATGAAAACACCAATGTACCTATAATGCAGGTATGCCTTTTCTTGTTCTGATATTTACATGGTTGAATATTGAATAACTTATATAATCAATTTGAATTAAAACACATATTTTATTAGTTATTGTTACCTAAACTATATTGCTTTTAATATTAAATTGTATTTATTAAATATTCACATATGACTTTAGTTGACTTTTACTGATATGGTTTTTTTCTTTTGATCATCCATTAGTTCCCAACTTCTTTCACTGCGTTTACAATAAGCAGTATAATGCCCAACTGATGTCCTCAACCTGCTTAATCCACGTATATGGTTGACTACACCTCTCAGCTCATATGTTGATTCATTATATATTAACACAGGAGGTAAATCAGACAATTTTGTTTCAACAAAGCGTCCTACTTCTGTGCTGTAAGTGGTTTCATCATCTACAAACAAACAAGAAAAAAGGTTAAGTTCTTTTATTTTTATTTATTTTTAGGAAAATAATAAAACCGTTAACTCACTATTCCAATATAAAATTTCTATTATAATATGCATATTTGAAATTATTGGATCTAAACTTTTTATTCCAATACATTCACCATAACCACATACTGAACTTTCTTCACATAAACGATTATCTAAGAACTGCTGCAGGTCGTTTATACTACCATCGGTCGTTTGATATGTAATATAAGTGACAGTTTGACTTAGAGATCGTTTACATTCAGAGTTTGAACATAAATTAATTTCATTTACTGTCGGGTTTTGTTTCAAAACAGCTTTTAGAATTGTTCCTGCTGTTGCATCACAAATAGCAAGAGTTGTATTATACTCTAGTTGTTTTAAATCTGGATTAAGCATATTTAATGGTCATGAAGTTAGCCCCCCCACTTTGGCGGATTCACTTCAAACCAGCGGCAATATTTAGCAAATTAATTGCAAATAATTGCAAATTGGTTTTTAGGATTTGCAAATTTAGTGCACGCTCGCAAACTAAAAAATGATTTGGGGGGGCTAACTTCATGCAGCCCCCCCACTTCGTCCGATCCGTTCCAAACCAACACCAATATTTAGCAAATTAATTGCAAATAATTGCGAATTGGTTTTTAGAATTTGCAAATCAATATTGGAATTTTGGCGAATTTTTTTGCAAATTTTGTCAGCCCCCCCACTTTTTCCGATCCGTTCCAAACCAACACCGATATTTAGCAAATTAATTGCAAATAATTGCAAATTGGTTTTTAGAATTTGCAAATCAAAATTGGAATTTTGGTAAAAGATTCTAAACAATACTATAAAATATCAGTTTTTTTTCTAGTAATTGATATTATTCTTCAACAACTTAGCGATAGGTTCGATAAAAATACCATATCTGTAATGAAAGATTTAGGTTTATTATCCCTAAAGCGATTAAAAGAAGTTGGCCCTGTGCCCCAAGATGCATTCAGTAAAATATGTGATGTCTATGGAATTAATCAGGAGTCTGTAAGAAATGATTACATACTATTGAAAAATGTTATCAAAGATATAGATCTCAATTTACTGACTAAATTACCAGCTAAATTACATGATGACTGTGAAGAATATATAAGAGGTTCAGATGAAAGTAATATAGAAGATGAAGAAGAACGGCAAGATTTAAACAATGTTGGAAGCTTAAGAAATATTTTTGAAATAATTAATAATATGAATATTAAATCGGAATTTGAGCATTTGTACACAATAATTAAAATAAGTTTAACATTACCTACATCTAGTTGTACTTTAGAACGTAGTTTTTCCAAATTAAAAATCATAAAATCCAGACTGCGTTCCACTATGGGTCAAAACAGACTGGAGAATTTAATGATTATTTCATGCGAACAGGATATAAACATAGATGTGTCAAAGGTAAATATGATACAAAATTTGTATTTGTTCTTACTCAATAGTAGTATAAGTGTGCCATTCCTGGCGCAGTGCCATATATAACAATAAAAGTTCAGAAAAACACCCAATATACAAAAAGTTCAGAAAATCGAAATGTAATAATAATTAAAATATTTTTTGCAAAAATCCCCCCAAAATATTTTTTCACAAATCTAATTGTAATAATAATTGAAATATTTTTCTGAAAATCTAATTGTAATAATGATTTAAATATTTTTCTAAAAATCTAATTGCAATAATAATTGAAATATTTTTTTGCAAAATCCCCCCAAAATATTTTTCTCAAAACTTATGTCATTAATAATTAAAATATTTTTTCACAAAATCTGAATGCAATAATAATTAAAATATTCCCCAAAATACAGCATTTCAATGGAAATATTCCATTGAAAACAAACACACATTTCCTTAAAGTCGACAACTAGGGACTTGTCAAAGTATACTCAGATGAGGAAACTCAAGTCGAAAATACACACGATAACAGGGTGGGCGTTTCGCCCCCCCCCCCCCGGCTTAAACGAAAAAAACAGCATTTCAATCAGGTTTATATTCTCTTGTCTTAATCCTTCAAGAATATTTTTCTAATCTTTTTGGTTTTGATCTATAATTAGTTTATTGAGGTGGTTTACAAAGTCATTTCTACATATATTTGTTTTATAATGTCCCCAAGCTAATGTGTCAATACCTTTTTCTAAATTAAACCTTTTATCATCATAAACACTCAAAGCTTTTTTGTTTTGTTTTACAGTAAAGACATCATGTTTCTTAGTTCGAAACATAATTTGTTTAAAATTATTTTGGTTCTTTTGCTTGTAAACAATTTTCAAAATCGTTAAAACATATTTTGTTTTCCACAACATTTTTTTTAACACCTTTGGCTTTTTTAATTTCTTTTTCACTATTGAAGGTTCTATGTGAATATAATTTGGATCTTAAACCTATAAATTCAGACATAATTTTTCCATTTAACTCATATTTAAATTTACCTAAGACTTTTTTGTTAACTAAAGGTAAACCATATTTATTCTCTTGTGGATAATCTGACGTGTCAAAATGACCTAACATAGTTTTCATATCCTGGTAGAAATCGTCAGTTTTTATTTCTAATATTAGTGAGTCTGTATCTGTATACATCAATCTAACTCTATTTCCGTATTTTGCCTTTATTGTATTATAATAAAAATCGTACATTAACAATTTAGACAAATCTAAAACACACATTCCTATATATATTGGTTGTTTGAAATTTATTTTTGTTCTTTTCATATGGACTGCAACTAAATTCTCTGTAAAAATGGTTCTTTTGTCAAAATTTGGTTGTGAAATTAAAAGTTCTAATTGATTTGCATTATTACATAATCTTATGTCAACATGAGATCGAACATTCATCATGGTACGTCCATAAACACTGTTGTTCATTAATTTGAAATACTCTTTTTCAAACTCATTCTTAGCTTGTGCTCTGAGATTAGTATTAAAATCTATATACACTTTTAACCAAGGGGATTGACTAAATTCTAAAACTCTGTGAATTTTCTCTATTTTTAAACCTAATTTAATGTATAATTTTAATGTTTCATAATGTATTATGTATTTTTTCTTGTCATACAAAGTTGTTAATAATTTTGGGAGTTGTTTACCATCAAAATGTCTTTCCGGTGCTAAAGGGAAATCTGAATGTAGATCATGAAGTTCTTTAGGGTAAGTTAAATCGACTTCTAAAATATAACCTTTAGGTGATTCATCAGAAATATTCATTACATTAAAATCCTCCAGATTGTCAATCCATTTGAAATCTCCAGTTTGTTAAATTTACAATATTTTATAATATTTAATAATTTATAATATTCAATAGCGTCTTTAATTATTTTAAGTTTATCTTCATACAATTTAAATTTTTTAACATCATCAGTATTTTTATTATAATCAATAGTGTCTTTAATTATTTTAAGTTTATCTTCATACAATTTAAAATTTTTAACATCATCAGTATTTTTATAAAATTCAATAGTGTCTTTAATTATTTTAAATTTTTTCTCTAACATTGGAGGTAAATCTGATAAATATCTTTCACAAATATGACATTTATTAGATTTATTATAATAATTATTTAATTGTTCTGCATTCAATGATTTCATAGGAACTATTTTATCATATATTTCAGAAATACATGCTTCTTCATTTAACATACATTTATAAAATTCATGAGCTACGTTTGGACCAGAATATTCTACAGGTGGTTTATAATCTCCATTACTATATTTAACATAATAACAAAAATTATTGGGTATATGTTTCTGGTAACAATTAGTAAATGACTCTACATCACTTGGTTCACATGTGTAGATTGGTTGTAGTGTAGTTTCTAAGTCAGCATAAATTGTAAAAGGGACTCTTAACGAATTATTATATTTTTTAAATTCTAAAGTTTTATTATAAGGTTTGGGCAGAACTATTTTCGCTGCTTTATTATTAGAACAATAATGTTTATGTTCATTTAATTTTTTTTCTTCATCGAAACTACTTAAACACATTTTACATAAAAATCTATGATGCCCATTTTTTGTCATTTGTCTTCCACAAAGTGTCCATAAATCCTTAATCCAACAATAATGACCTTTATTCTCTTTATTCTCTTTATCCTCACTTAAATACAACAAATCTATATGATTTGTTTTTTCGTTTGGACTTATTTCTAATGGTACAACTTCGTGGTAATCTTCACTTTTTTGTTCTAGACAGTATATATTAACAGATAAATTGTCAATTAATTTAACAAATTTTGAAACATCTTTGGTACTTACTGGAAATTGTATTTTAGATTTTTTAAATACTTCATCATAATCATGTTCCCATTTTCTATATTTACTTACTCTTTGTCCATCTTTTTCAGCAGGATGTAAGGCAGAGAGTATTGCCCAAAGAAAACATTTGTTGTCTTCATTTTGAACATTTATAACAGCATGTTTATCTCCAATGTCTTTATGTAATTTAATATACGAAGAACCTCTTAAGGAATTGTATTTATTTATATTTATTTCCAAACTTAAAATTTCATGAAGTCTCCATTGTGAATGTTTCATTACAAAATCTTCTATTTCGTTTACAATTTTAATTTTTGCATTTGTATAATATTCCCTTAAGTCAGAATTTTTTGTTAAAATTTTATTTTTGGATTTAAAATTACATTCTTTATATTCCTTATTTTTTTCATCATTACCTCTTTTATATTTTGCATAAAACACAATATTAACTTTTAAATTTTTATTTTCTAATGCTTGTTTAAGTTGTTCTATTAATGGATTATCTAAGCAATTTAAAAACACTTGTACATCTTTTATACCCATATTTTCATTTGTAACAATATAAGTTATACATGTATTTTGTTGTGCTGTTTCTTTAGTTTTAAAAATAGGTAATCTTTTAACATTGTTTATATGACGAATAGACTGCAAATGTTTAGACCAACTCTTGTATTTAATTATTAAATTACAAATGTCACAAGTTTTATCTGTTCTCGGGATTCTCTCTTGTCTTGGTCTTATACCATTGTTTTGATGACGAATAGACTGCAAATGTTTAGACCAACTGTTGTATTTAATTGTTAAATTACAAATGACACAAATTTTATCTGTTCTTGGTATTCTCTCTTGTCTTGTTCTTATATTTGTTGTTTCTATACCCCTGTATGTTCTTCTAAATCGAGGTATAATTGTTTGATCTGGATCATTGTTTTGATGACGAATAGATTTCAAATGTCTAGACCAATTTTTGTAAGTAACTGTTAAGTTACATTTAATGCAAGTTTTGTTATTCATATTATTATGGTTAACGTTTCCTTTAACATTGTTCTCAATTTTATTTATGCGTTCCATTTATTATACATAAAATAATTTTTTTTTACATTCATTTTTTTAATAAAAATAATTTTTATTAAAAATAACATTTAAATAATATTAAGATCCCATACTAAATTCACACATTTTAACATTTCCTAAATCTTGAATAATCTTAATTTCATCTAGATAAAAGTGAGTATAATCACCTGTTGTAATAATTTGTTCATTACCTATTTTACAAAGTTCTAACCAAGTTGGTGAATGTAATACATTAGAAACATAAGGCTTTCCATTTCCAAAATAATCATCTCCTTGATTGATAATGAAAATATTTCCATCAATTGGAATTTCATTTAGATTATATTTAACATTCTCAGAATTTTCATAATATTCAAAAGCACAAAATTTCACATAACATTTATTATTTTTTATACTTTTTTTTATGTTATTTTGCATTAATTTCAAAAAATTAAAATTTTTTAATCTCTCTTGTTTAATTGGTATACCTTTGTATGTTTTATTAAATCTAGAAGGTATGATTGTTTGTTCTCTATCATTGTTTTGATGACGATAAGATTTCAAATGAGTAGCCCAATTTTTACAACCAACTGTTAAATTACATTTAACACAATATTTGTCAGGACGTGTTTTTTTAATTAATACATTCATTTTATTATATATATTAGTTTCTTTAACTAAAGGTTCAATTTTGTTTATTCCTTCCATTCTTTATTACATTCATTTTTATTTTTTTTTTTAAATCAATTTTTTAATAAAAATAATTTTTATTAAAATTAACATTTAAAATTTTGTTTTTTGTAACTCTTCGTTATAAAAACTCCCTTCAATCTCTTCATTGTTTAAATCTATAATTTTATAAGTAATGGGATTTGTGTTTAAAATGTTATTAAGTATAAATATTTCTCTTGTCCAATTATTACTATATTTATTACCAAATGTTTTCTTATATGCTTTTATTCTTACTCTGTCACCTACACTAAATTTAATTTTTGGATTAGGTTTGTTTTTTGAAGAAAATAATTTGTGTAGAACAACATCTTCGTTAGATTTATTTACTTCACAAGGTTTCATACCAATAGATCGATGTATGTCTTTGTAATTATATTCATCGATTAAACTTTGTAAAATATTAATCCATTTTTTAGAATTTGTGACTTCAAAATGTAATCTCATTTTCCCATTTAAGGTTCTGTTAAACCTTTCAATAATTGACGATTTTTCTTCATTTTGGGTGTGGTACATTTTAATTCCATATTCTTGCAAAACTTTTTTGTAATGTTTATTTTCAAATTCCAAACCTTTATCTGCGTGAAGTAATTTTGGTGCTTGATGATTTTGTGTTTTTGCCAGTTTTATTATTTTTTCAAATGTTTTTGAAACACTAATTCCATCTTTCTTTTTGAGTGGTACAGCCTAAGAAAATTTTGAAAACGTATCTATAACAGTTATTATATAAGAATTACCTTCATTTTCATCTGAATAATTTCTCATTATAACTAAATCAACAGCCCATAAATCATCAATACCTTTAGTAAAAATTCTTCTTTTAGGAAATCTTATTCTAACAGGTTTATGAAGTTCTTTAGCCAATACAATTTTATTTGTATTATTTAATTTTTTATTGGGAATATTATGTCCAATTGTAGGATTTTTTATAAATTTACTTTTATTTGTGTTACAAATGAAACATTTTGATGAAATTCTCCATGTACCATTAACTGTTTGAATTTTAGTTGCATCAATATTTTTTGTTTGAATTTTACATTTAAGACAATGTATTAGATCATCACCATTCATTTATATATATATTATTACATTTTAAATAAATTGTTTATAGTTTATTATAAATTCTAAACATAAATGTCCACATATAGGTGGATCGTCATAATCTTGGATTTTGTCATCGGACCACTTAAGATTATCTTCACCTAAATATTTTACAAGTTCTGGTGGAGGAGACATTCCAAATGAATCGAAATAAAATTTTTTATTTTTTATTTTTTTCCATGCAACCCAATGTGATCCTTCTTGAGTAGAATTATTTAAATTTAATATTCCACATTCATTTAACCAAGGTTTAAGAGGTAATTCATCTCTCATGAAACAACCTCTGAATATTTTTATATTACGTCCAAATTGTATTATGTAAAAATTACTCAGTGGTTCGATTTTTAGATTTTTTTTTTTAAATTTTTTCATAAATGATGATTTACTGAAATTGTTCATTTTTTTGATTTTTTTTTTTTTCAATCCAGAACCTTTATTTTCCATTGCTTTATTATGACGAATTGTTTCTTTTTCAACTGCTTTTTTATGTTTGTAATCATTAACACTGTTTACAATTGAAGTTACACCTCCAACTAACGCACTAGCTGCACCTATCCCTGCAAAAATTAATGGTAAAAATCCACCTTTTTTGTCTTTAATTTGTGAATTTCGAATCTCTAACCTTGTTCCAGATTTTTTTTCCTTTGCCTTTTTTAATTTTTCTAATTGAATTTTATCTAAATAATAAATATTTTCTCCTTTAAATATTTTGTCACTTGTAATTTGAAATGTTGCATTAGTATTATTTTTATGAGCTTCTCGTAATTTTTTAATTTGGTAATTATTTAATTTGAAATAGTACATTTTATAATACAAAATATTATAAAATTTATTCACATATTAAATTCATTCCTAAACGTCTTTTTCCTTTCATTGCACATGCAGTTAAAATGGCCGGAATTTTTTCAGACATAGAACACTCAGAATCTTTACATCTTTCCCAGGCTTTTCGTTCTAAAATTTTATCTGCAATATGTCTTGATTTAATGTCCTTATGATTTTTGTAAAAATAATCATGTTCTCTTGCAGCTTCATCTAATTTGTTTATTGGTTGTATATTTTGTTCTTCATTTTTCTCTAAATTTGTAAATGGTCCTAAATAATTATATTTAGGATAATGCATTGGAGGTAAAAATTTACAATTCAAAAAGTCATTAAAAAAACCTGCACCTTTTATAATTTTCTTTGGTAAACTTGAAATAAATGACCATAAATATATTGGACCTTTATTAGGAATGTCAATTACTTTTTCCATTCTTTTAATACAAAAATTAAGAATTTCAAGTTTGTCATCATGGTAATAATTTTTCCCCGCTCTTTCTTCACTAAATATATAATATATTTTTTCTCTTAATTGTTTTATATTATACTCTATGTCATTTGTTATTTCATTTGGTAAATTATTAACATATTATATTAAATATTCAACACCTTTACGATGATCAATTAAATGTTCCATTTTTATTTTAAATAATTTAAGAATACCAAGTTTTTCATTATGAAAACCATAATTTCCTGCTTTTTCTTCAGCTGCAATTAAATGGCATCTTTCATATAATTGTTTCATATTGTCAATCCAATGAAATTCAATTTCGTTATTTGTATAATTCATTAAACCTGCTCCTTTATTTTCTGTTGCTTTTGTAGGGTTTAAAATTTCTGTTGTTGGTATTGTAGGATTTAAAATTTCTGTTGTTGGATTTTTATTTTCTTTTGGTATTGTTGGTGTTTTATTTGAATTCATTTTTTTCCAAATAGGACTAATCATTTTAATGTATTTGTCACCTTTACTTGATTTCGGTTTTCCAGTCGATTTGTCATTATTTTGGTATATTGCATCTGTTTCAATTAATATTTTTGCATAATTTTGGTAATCTTCAGTTGTATAAAATTCTGGTTTTGTAAGATCTGAATGAGTTAACAATCTCCACATACCTGGAGTTAATGTATGTTTTTTTCCGTTTAAAATTATGTCATCAAAGTCAAACATTTGTCGCGGTCGTTATCGCAACGACCGCGGCGTCTCTATCGACGTCCGCGAGATCGCGACCGACAACCGGTCTGGCCGCCGCCTGTGGCACGGCCGCCGGCCCGGCCAGCGGCGGTGGCGACGGAAAACAGCTTAAGCCGAACCGTCGTCGACGAACCCACGCGCGATTATTAATTGTAACAAATTGTGATTCGAACTCTGAATAAAAGGTGCTTCACAGAAGAAGCGTGTGTCGTTATTGTGTTATTAAGTTTGCCCTAACTGTTCCGACACCTACATTGGCGCAGTCGAGGAAGGAGTAAGGTAAGTGCTAATTTTAATAAAAATAATTTTACGTAAATTAAAGTAAATTAGCACATATCGGGTTAAAAGAACCTACAATTTATAGGTGTCCTGATCATACCGGTTCCTAATATTTTTTATTCTGATTTTTTTTTATTATAAATAAAATATTAAGGGCTTGTCCAATCTAAGGTGGTAAATTGTAGCAAAGTTTGCATAATTTAGCGTAATCCCTACAGTGCTAAACTTGGTTTAGGCTATTTATAGATTGGAAAGTACATATCTCTACCAGCGATAGCCCGAGTTACGTAATTTCGTATCCATTACGTAATTTCGTAATTTAATTTAGTATAGATAATAGCAATTAGATTTAATCTCCACAATGGGTGTTAAACGCATTAGTGAGTTAAATATTGTCGATATTAACAGGGAATTATTGAAACGTGGTATTGAGACCGGGGGGTCCAAGGCCGATAAACTCTTAGCATTAGAAGAGTATATTAGGGCTAAGGAAAATATGGATCCAGGATCAGTACGGTTTGGGGAAACTGACGAGACGTCAGCCCAGGTACCGGGAGGGAAAACATCGGAGGCTCTGAGTGGGGAGGATGAGGTCGACTCTGATAAGAATTTGATAAACCACTTCATGGAGCAGATGTTAGATAGACTGGAGGGGTTGGAAGCAACGGTCGACAAGCAGCAACTGACAATCGCTACTCTCAGCGAGAGCGTGGAACGCTTGGAGCGGGAGTTAGCCGAAGAAAAGCTTAGGTCGACCGAACGGGTGGAGCAAGCAAGTTGCTCATGCCGTGGAAATTCCCAACAACCATCAACCAGCGATATGTCCGGGGCAAATCAGATTTGCCCGGACAAAAGTCAAAATCTTCCGGTCAAAACTCAAAGTGTGAGTTTTGAGAGCCGATGGGCGAACATACGGAGCAGATTGACCGGGGAAAACCCGAGAAATCGGAGTGTTTCCGGAGTTTCCGGTAACCGGTCCGGAGTGTCCGGTGAAACGTCCGGAGTCTTCGGTAATCTGTCCGGAGTGTTCGGTGAAGGGTCCGGTAGAAGTCGTGAGGAAGCGTTACGGAGTAGTTTTTCCGGTGAAAAACGCGTGCATTTCCCGGATAGCCTGCTCATTCCTCAAAATGAGTTGAATATGGCCCGTGCGTCGATACCAGAGTTTGCCGGTAAGAGGGAGGAAGACCCGGTGCGGTTTTTGCTCCAGGCCGAGGCAATACTTGAAGAAACTGGTATCCACAAGGCTAGATGGGTGACCGTTTTGGCCCCTCAGCTTAAGGCACAGGCAGGAACATGGTGGGGAACCATGAGAGCGTTGGACTTACCATGGCAAGAGTTCAGGTCTGAACTATTGGAGAAGTTCAACGGGGACGAGTTGCAGTCGAGTCTGCAATCAGAATTGTTGAGCACCGCTCAGACCAAGACCGAAACACTGGGGGAGTACGTCCTACATAAGTACCAGTTGTATCGGAGGTTAAACCTTGGTCTGACAGAAGAAGCGGTGGTGATGACAGTGATTGGGCTCATGCGTGATGAATTTAGAATTCATGCACGTATACAGCGACTGAAATCGTTCAGCGAATTACGAGCGCTTGCCCATGTACTGGATGGTAGCAAGGCCGTAATGTCGGATAAGGCGGGAGTGAGCACCAGCGTACCACCAAAGTTAAAATGGTTGGATAAACGAAAAGCTGAGAGTGCTGAGAAATCCCAAGTGCCGAATCCGAAGCAACGACAATCTTCGGGAGCAGGGTGCAGGGTATGTGGTAGTCATGACCACTGGCAAGCTGCATGTCCAAAAAGAAAGTCGGAGTCGGGAAACGCCAAAACGACCGGCGGGACCGCCGGGTCCCGGCCGGCCAGGAAGTAACCGGCGAAAAAAGTACGAGTCGTCCGAAGAGAGGTAAGCAACGGAGTTCAAGTCGGGCAGTGAGTAACGTTCCGGTACAGGAACCACAAATTACAAGAACTGACCCGAAGAAACGGAACTTCGGAGCGTTACGGACCGGAGACTCGGGAAAGGACCCGAAGAAATCGGGTCAGAAGGGTTCTGAACCGGAGAAATCCGGTACGAACGGAATTCCTCCGGAGAAAAACTTTGGTCACCCGAAGATAACCTCCGGAGTGAAGAGTTGTCCGGTGAAAACCGTCGAGCCTCTAGGAAAACACCGGAGAAATCGCCGAATCCACCCGAGAAAACCCATTGAAAGCGACGTTCCGACAAAGGAACCACAGTTCGTGACAATGGACCGGGTAAATGGTTCGGTGATGGATACGGGTTCCGACCAGCTGGACAACAGGTCGGGAAAATCATTAAGGATCGAAAATGTTCCGGACAAAAGTGAAAATTTCACCGAGGTGAGTAATTTTTCCAATAAAAATGTCGCGGACAGTATTTCAGGTGATGCGGAACAAGATGAGTTAACAAAGCAGTTGTTAATTTGTCCGGTCACATCCGAAGATTTTTCCGAGGAGTTTATTCCTGATCCACGGGAAAAGTGCAAGAGGAGAGACTCGGATACGGACTCAAAGTTTGAGTTGAGAAAACGCTTTTCGGATCTGCGGACCGGAGTGTTAGAGTCTCCAGCCATTGAAACGGTGTCAACGGGGAAAACGAAAGTAACGGATGTTCCGTTACCGGCCATTGAACTAGAGTTTGCACTCGGGGCAGTAGTAGCGCTACTGGACTCCCAAGCGGCGAGGACATACGTCAAACCGTGGGTGGCAAAGAAGTTTGGCCGGAGTTTTACCGAAGAACTGGAGATTGTCCGGATGGCGGACGGTCGGACCCGAGAAATTACGGAGTTTTCCGAATTTCGGGCCCGGATAGTGGATCTGGAGGTAAGCTTTAGGGCCGCAGTGCTAGACAACCTAATTGGAGATGTCTTCCTGGGCCATGATTTCCTCGTGGAGCAACAAGTCGCTTGGGACTATAGCGGTTGCATAATCCACCTGGGGAAAGAAAGACGTGTTTCCGTGAGTTGGAGAAATCCAGTAACTCCGGTCACCGTAGGAGTGGACTTAACAACCGCAGGTTTACCCGAAGGAGAGTACGGTATGCGGGTCAAAGAAGTCCTATGCCAATATCCGGAGGTATTCTCCGGAGAGGTAGGCAGAACTCGGGTGATAGAGCACCAGATCCGTCTCAAGGATCCAAATCCGGTGGCTCTAAACGCTTACGGGTACTCCCGAGAGAAAAACGAGGTGATTGCCGAGATGGTGCGAGACATGGAGGAACAGGGTTTTGTCGAACCGAGCATATCTCCATGGGCTGCACCGGTGGTACTCGTGAAGAAAAAGGATGGTTCACGTAGATTTTGCGTTGACTATCGCCGTCTGAACATGCAGACGGAGTCGGACGCTCACCCGATGCCGGATCTCCATGACATGGTCCGAGGAATGGGTGGAGCGAAGATTTACAGCACCATGGATTTGAAATCAGGATACTGGCAGGTGGGTCTCTCACCAGAGACACGTCCACTCACGGCGTTTAGGACCCAAAGAGGATTATTCCAGTTCAGAGTAATGCCTTTTGGACTTAAAAACGCCCCCGCCACATTCTGCCGCTTGGTAAACGAAGTCTTCCGTGGGTTAGTTGGTAAATTTGTGTTGGTTTATTTAGATGATATCGTGGTATACTCCGAGGGTCCCGATCAACATCTAAACCACTTGCAGAGAGTCTTGGAGCGACTCCAGTCTTACGGTCTGACGTGCCAGCCGAAAAAATGTACATTCGGGGTGACACAGATCAAATTCCTAGGTCACGTCGTGGACGGTGAAGGAATAGACCGGGAGCCGGAAAAACTGACGGCGATTCAAGAATTACCGGTTCCAAAGAAGACTAAAGACGTGTTGCGGGTGTTAGGCGTTTGTGGTTGGTACAGTCAGTTCGTGCCGCACTACGCCGAGATCACAGCACCACTCACGAGTCTGTTGGCCAAAGGGACCAAATGGCGTTGGTCAGAAATTGAGCAAGAGGCGTTCCGGAAGTTGAAGGAGTCTTTGGTGTCCGCACCACGGCTCTGCCCTCCTCTTCCGGGTAAGCCATTCAACCTACAGACCGACGCGAGCGAAGTCGGAGTTGGTGCCGTGCTCTTCCAGCGGGGGGAGAGTGGTGACAGGAAAATCATTTCCTACGCCAGTAAAAAACTAAATCCAGCACAGGGAAGATACTCGGCAGTTGAACGTGAATGTCTAGCCATAGTTTGGGCGGTTGACAGGTTCAGGCCGTATCTTGAGTCTGGTAAGTTTACGTTATTTACAGATAACGCGGCACTCCGATGGTTACAGCAAGCTCGCTGTACCAACAGCAAACTAACGCGATGGGCGCTACAACTCGGGGCTTTCGATTTTGAAATCCGGCACGTGCCCGGAGTAGAAAATGAAGCAGCCGACGCGCTATCCCGTTGTCCGGTGGGACCGAACACAGTGGACGAAGAATCGTTGGAGAACAATATCCACGATCCCCCAGTGATTCGGCCCGGAGTGTCCGGAGAAACTTCCGGAGTCTTCGGTGATCTGTCCGGCATGTCCGGAGGATCCGGTGTGGGTGTCACCCAGTGTGGAGCGATCCAGCCGAAGAGGAGTGACGGAAACGTCACATTGCAAGCTGTCCGAGAGTGGCAACAAAACGACCCGAACATACGGGAGTTAGTTGCCAAACTCTCTGGAGACGGTGCAAGGTTCGGTCGGCTTCGGAAGTTGTACGTCATCCGGGACAAGGTGTTGCACCGCCACCCTCGATCCATCGCGCTTGGAGAAGAGGGGGTGGTCGTCCCGGTAGACAAGGCCCAGGTTTTGCTACAAAGGTTTCACGACCATGAGGCAGCGAATCACCCAGGGTGGAAAGAAACGTACCGAAGTATAAAGAGTCGTTTCTTTTGGGCCGGTATGCGTGAAGCAGTGCGTAATTACGTGCGGGCGTGTGACGTCTGTGCACGGGTAAAACCACTGAATCGCAAACCAGAAGATCAGATATGCACCAGAGTCCCACGGCAACCTTGGGAGGTGCTGAGTATCGATCTTATGGGTCCATACCCACGAACGCAGCGGGGTAAGACAACGATTTTGGTGGTAACTGATTGTTACAGTCGCTGGGTAGAGGCGTACCCCTTAGGAAAGGCGACGACCAAATCGATTGTAGATACATTCGAACGGGAGTTGTTCCCACGGTTCGGATACCCGAGGGCATTATTGTCAGATAATGGCCCGCAGTTCGTGTCCAAGGCAATGGGAGACGCACTCAAGAGGTGGGGAGTGGAAGGATGGACGACCCCAATATACCACCCACGTGCCAACCCGGTAGAAAGGCGAAATCAAGAGTTGAAGAAAGGGTTGCGGACCTTACTCGTTGATAAGCCTCATCATCTGTGGGATGTCTACCTGCCACACGTGTTGTTCTCTGTAAGGAACAGAGAAAACCGAAACACTGGACAGTCGCCGGCCAAAATGATGTTTGGTCGGGAGATCAAGGCCCCCGGAGACTGGCAGCTCGAGTTGGCTGAAGAGTCGCCGGACGACGGCAAAGGTGGTCCGGAGGTGTCCGGAGCAGATCGGAACCCTTCGGTAGAAATCGAAGATCCTCCGGTGGAACCGGATGATGCTCCGGTGGGAGAGAGGGGTTACCCGGTGGGGTCCAGCCCCAAAAGCCCCAGTACCCATATAGCCCCAGAATCCCCGGGAAAAGACAATCTGTCAGTAGGGGATTGGGTATATTACAAAGCGCATCCGCAATCAAGTGCGGAGAAGCGTTTTCACGCGGGGTTCGCCCCGAAATGGTTAGGTCCGGTTAAGTTGGGTAAACCACTAGGGACCGGAGTGTTCTTGACGGAGGGTAAACACCCTACTAAGTTACATGTCTCAGCGATGAAGCGAGCTGTAGGACCGTCAGAGAACACTAACTAATCATACTTTGTTTCAGATGGCAGAACGCGCCAATAACCCCCCACCGAACCGCAACAACCGGCCATCCCGCGGCATGATTGCCGCGCATGTGGAAAAGCTCCGGGCAATGGCCGCGCAGTTGTTGCGGGAAGCCAGGAGGCTGTCGGGCGATGGTCCGGAGGACACGGTGAGCGGTTGGTCGGCCGAACGCGCGGCTACCGCGTCGTTCGGCCGGATACGAGCAAGCCCGACTGCATGGGCCTTGTTCGAGCGGGGTTTCGCCGAGGGACGCCGGTCCACTCGAGCGAACACCCCACAGCCCGAAGCCGCCAGGCCTAGGGCAGGACCGCCCGGACGAGTGCCACCTCGCCGAACAGCGCCGGCGTACCAGCGCCACGACGTCCGGGATGGGCGTGGCCGGTTCAGGCGGCCAGCGGTTCAGCCACAAGCCGACCAGACCGACGAGCGGCCCATGGTACAGCCGCAAGTCCAGCAGCCCGTGGTGCCCCCGCCAACAGAGCCGCCAGCAGAGCAGCAGCTGGCCCAGCAGCCAGACACCCCGGAACAGCAGCTGGCCGCGGTGGATCCAGGCCATGGAGGTGACGCCCGGGGACCCAGTCATCCTCCCCGTGGACTAGGTTGCTCGGTCGCGTCTCGCGGACTCGGGGGGGAGTATGTCGCGGTCGTTATCGCAACGACCGCGGCGTCTCTATCGACGTCCGCGAGATCGCGACCGACAACCGGTCTGGCCGCCGCCTGTGGCACGGCCGCCGGCCCGGCCAGCGGCGGTGGCGACGGAAAACAGCTTAAGCCGAACCGTCGTCGACGAACCCACGCGCGATTATTAATTGTAACAAATTGTGATTCGAACTCTGAATAAAAGGTGCTTCACAGAAGAAGCGTGTGTCGTTATTGTGTTATTAAGTTTGCCCTAACTGTTCCGACACCTACACATTATTGGGTATTTTCCAATCATGTGTCCAATATTTTCTTTAAAATGTATTCCAAATGTATTATTTGGATCTAAAGTTGGTAAATATTTTTGAGCATTTTCCCCTATTATTATATTTGGAGACATAGGAGAATTAATTGTTGTTTTTTTGGAGAACTTTTAGGTGTTTCGTAATCCTCTGTATATAATAATCGTAATACCTCGGGATTACGAGGTTTATAAGGAGTTGTAGGTATTAACATTTTTTGAATATCATGATCTGTTTTAATTGCAACAGCTTTAACATTATTAACAGAAGATTCAACTTTAGACAAGCCTTCTAATATTGGTTCAAAATTTTTTACTTTTTCTTCTGCTGAATGTTTGTCGTGTATAACTCTTTTTCTATAGTTACTTTTTAAATTGTTTTTAACGTTCATTATTTTTTCTAACTTTGCTGGTGAATATTCTTTTCTTGTAATTTTTTTATATTTTTTTCATCTTCATCTTCATATTCATCTTTTTTCAAATTATTTAACTTTATTTTAGAATGTAATAAATCTGACTTTTTAAATGTATTTTTTAAATTTTGTTCAAGATGAATTAATTCTTTAATATTTTCAGGTTCGTTTTCTAAATTAGTTCCTTCCTTAAAATTGTTTTGTGTTTCTGATGGCTCTGAAAATTTGACTTTTTTTTAATTTTTTTTAATTATTTTTCTTAAATTCTTTGGATTTTCTTTAACATTCATTTAATATATAACATATTATTTTTTTATTTGTTTTTCAAGTTTATAGTAGAAACGGTTATTAATCAGATCGATTGTTATAAATCCATAGTCATTTTCCCAACAATCTGAACATAAAGTTTTAAAATCATTTAATGAAATAGTATTACTTAAAAAATCCTCCCAAACATTTTTTATATATTTTGTTGATTTAAATGCAATTAAAAGAGTTAAATTTTTTCTTATATACTGTTTATTTGCTGAACTATAACATTGATTTAAATAAATAACTGAAATGTCTTTTGGTCTTGATCTATTCATATATTCATAAATAGGTTTTTGTTCATCTAAAGGAATGTCATCGAATACAACTAAACTACCACGTTCACATTCGTCTACAGTTATTATGTCTGTACTAGAAATATAAAAATTAATCTCAGGTATACCTTCAAATATTTCTACTAGTTCTTTATAAATTGGTTGATCAATACTTTTTCTATAAATATATAAATTTTCATACTTAGTCCAATGACTTAGAATTATACTCCTCAACACAGTTGTTTTACCATAACCTGATGGACCAAACAACATAAGTCACATAGGTAAATGAAATAAAGATTTATTTTTATTTTTTATTTTATATGGTTTTATTGCAATAAATTCCATTTTTATAATACATTTTTTTTATTTTTACTTATATAAATAATGTATAATATTTTTAAAAAGTATGACCCTTTTATTGAAAGAGTTCAAACTAAAACATGGATACCTACGAATAACATTCAACTTAATACACCTAATAAAGACACAATTTTTAAAATAAATAGTATGGACAGTTTTCTGGACATTAGAAAAACAAAGTTTTTTATGTCTGGTAGATATTTGCAAAAAGATGGAAAAGATTATCCTAAAGATTCAAAAATAGAACTAGTTGACAATTTTCCTCCATTTTTATTCAGTAAATGCACAGCTAAAATTCGTGGTAAAACAATAAATGAAATCGAGTATACAGGAAGAGTAAGTACAATTAAAGGTGTAATAAGATACTCTCTGGATTTAAACGGACCAACTATAAACTCAAGTTTTGTAAGTAATTTTAAAGGTGGAGGTCATTTTAATGTTATGGGTAATTTATCTCAATTTGGCATGCCATTTTTCAAAGACCATCCATATCCTGTTTTCAATTGTGACATGGAATTATGTTTTATTAGAAATACAGATGATGATGCATTATTTAAAAGAGTTGTTGCAGGAACAGAAGATGGTAAAATTATTATTGATGAATTTACAATTAAAATTCCAATTGTAGAATACAATCCTTTGCAAAATGTTTTATTGTTAAAAGAGTTAACTGAACTTTCTCAAGAAAAAAAATATACTTTTAATTTTAAAGCGTGGCAATGTATTGAGGAAAGAAATATATCTGGAAGAACTATAAAAATTGACTTAACATCTCAATATCGAAATGAAAATCCTCCTGTGTTTTGTGGTTTTGGATTACAAACAAACAAATTAAATATTCAAGTTCATGATCCTGGTGAATTTGATCATTGTTATGTTAGAAACTATTGGTATGAAATAAATGGAAAACGTTATCCTGAAGAATGTCAAGATGAAGATTTTAAGAATAATAAATTTTGCCAATCTTATGAGAATTCAATGTCTTATAAATTAACTTACCATAAAAATCAACAAGAACTTCCATTGATGTATAATGATCCAAATGACTTTAAATTATATAGGTCAATATTTCTAATTAAAACAGTTTACCAACCGATGAATATTTCTGCAACTAAAAAAAATATAATTTTACATATTGAGTTACATGAAGATTTACCTAAAGATACAATTTGTTATATTTTTTTCATACGAGATGATGAATTTTTGTTTGACATTGAAAAAGGTACTATTGAAGAAACTTTTAGTGGTTAAAATATACGTATAAAAATATGTTTGTTTGATTGAAATGCTGTATTTTTCGTTTGGAGTAGAGAGGGCGATTCGCCCTCCCTGTTATCGTTTGTATTTTCGTCTTGATTTCCACATCTCGTAAACATCAGAGTATACTCTGTATAAATTCAGACATATAAAAATGTGTTTGTTTTCAATGGAATATTTCCATTGAAAAATATTTTAATGTTTATTCTTTAATTAAATCAAGATAAACAATGAAATCATCATCATCAAAATAAATTTTTTTACCATTTTGGTCTATAATATGTATTTCTATAGTTTGAAAATTTCCTTTAACTGGTATGTACATTATTGGATTAGTTTTTATATAAGGATTAACATCATCATAATAAAAATTATACAAAAGATCTTCCTCGATGTGATTAACATTATTAACAGTTGAAAAAGATTTTTCAATTATGTTGCAATGTACATCTAATAACCGTTTATTTATATTATTAGTTAAGGTTTCTCCAATGTGTTTATATAAATAATTTATATTGTCAATCCCTAAACTTAATTTAAAATTTTTGTCCATTGAAAAATAATCTTTTGTTGTTATTTTAATGTAATCATCATTATTTTCCAACTTCATAATGGAAGAGAATAAGGTATTTAAATGCACAATTGAATAATTTCCTTTTAATTCGGTTTTACTATTTTTTGTAGAAATAATGCCTTTAATATTTTTTATAAAACTTTGTGTATAAATCATTGCTTTCTTTGTACCTTGTAACGTCACGGAATTTTTAGCCTCCTTAATATATTATAATATCCCCGAGCATACCGTTGTTGATAAGTCAACGCACCTTTATTCTTCCCACCATGGGTAATAAAACTAGATATCGCGCGCTAGTGCACTAATGACCGCAGTGTTATGCAATAATTGTTCCCCGATCCCCCCTTTACCATGCAGTGTCCGTCGTCAAAGTGTCGCGGTTGCCCGCCGTCCGTTGCCGCCGGCGCTTTCGTCGCGTCCGCCGGCACGGCCCGCAGGCAATACTGTCTCTATATCCCAATTACTATATAAATTCCCGCAAACTTACGACACTGACCTGCCCCACTCCATCAAGACCCAACACCAAGTTCAGCAACGGCCTGACTGCTTGGCCACCGACGAACTACTTTTTCCAACGGCCAACACGTCGGACGTGCCTTTTCTTCATAACAAATTGGTAACAATCGCTCCGGTCTCACGGCTACCACGGACCACGTGATCGCGCACGCTTGTTCAGCGTCACGTCACCCACGATACGGACGGCAGTTTTTCGATTTTATTGTTGTCTCAACGAGGTCCATACCAGTCATGATGGGCTAAGCCGACCTCCATGGGCCCGATGGGGCGAAGTCAGACCACACCAGCACCGTCGATTTCGTAACTATATCTTTCCCTTGTCCCCCCCCTGAACAGCACGATAGTAGGCGTCGCAAGACATGGCCCCGCTGTAACCTTTCCCCGGTTTAACGAACCACCTGTACATTTTCCCGGCAACCCCGTGAGGGCACACCGTGATTGATACGGTGTGTAGCCTTCTGTGGGCCGGGAAAAGTGTCCCCATGTTTCGTTCGTATATTATATTTCTTTAAATTGTATTTGCCATGTGCCACCTTATTTTATATTATATTTCTTTAAATTGTATTTGCCATGTGCCACCTTATTTTATATTATATTTCTTTAAATAATTGTATTTGCCATGTGCCACCTTATAAATTAATCACTGATGACCCGTAAAAAAGCATTTGCATTACTTATTTTATTTTACCTTATTTCCCCCCATAAATCTTGGGCTTTCATTAGCCCATGCGTGTAATAAAGCCTGTGAGCTCCACCGACGTGACCCTCGGGTCTCACGCGGTGCGGCTCACAGGTCACGACTGAAGTGTTCCCCTTTGGTCGTGGGTAGTTTTTGGTAGGGTAAAATCTACCAAATTCTTACAACCTATTACTGTATAAGCAATATCTGGTGGTGTATACTCAACACCTGATTTTATTTCTATTTCTTTCCCTTTAGGCCATGTTTTATTTAATGGGGAACATATATTTTATAAAATCAAAACCTAAACATTTTGACAAATATTCATCAAAACACAGACCGATTGAGGCTGAAATATTTATAAAACAATCTTTATTTATTTCAAGATTTATTTTAGGAAAATTAGCCACAAATTTAGCTCCAAATGAATTAAATAAATGTTCAATTTCGCTTATTGAATAAATACCTATAAATATTGTACCTAGTGGGATTTGACCATTTCGACCTAATCTAAATGTACAATCTTGTTCTATATTTATATAATTGTCATTAGAGTTAGGATAATAAATTAATGGAATACTACTAACTATGGAAAAAATTAATTCAGTGTTTTGAAAGCCTAAATATTTTTTAAACTTTTCATCCAAACTATAGTAACATGAAGATACTATTTCAATTTTTTTATTAACAAAAGTTAACACTCAAGGATTAATTAGTCTGTTTAATTCTGTAATACTATATTCTCCTTTTTTTTATTTGTATAATTTGATCAAGAATTTGTATTTTACAATCTGTTTCAATATTTATTAAATTTAAACCTTTTAAAAATATAGAATCCAGTCCTATTTTATAATTATTATTATTGTAATATTTTTCTGTTAAATGAATACAACCGTTTTTAACTTTTATAAATACCATTTATAAAAGTAATTTTATTTTTTTATTCAAAATCAATCAAATGCATTGATTTTCCATTATTTATTTTTTTCATTCCTTTATATATAAGATTCAATTTAGTTTTTGAATTTTGATTATACAATGTAATTTGTTCATTTGTAAACACCTCTGAAAATCTATTTGGTAAAAATACTCTAATTTTATTTTCTAATATAGCAGTTATTGTGTTACCATTATTTGTATTAATATAGTCGAAAAATGTTATTTCATATTTTTTTCCTTGTTCTAATGAATCTAATTTTACAAACTCATATTTTTCATTTCCATTTCTTTTATTTATTATAAAAAATTAAATTTTTTTTTTAAACGCGTATTTAAAATTATATTAATTTCCAAATAACGTAACAACGTGTATTATTTACATTAGACGTTCGATGTTATGTTAGACGTTATTATGATGAATAATAATAATTAAATATAAAATAATAACGAACGAACGACTCATGACGAACGACTAATAATAATAATATGTAACTCGACTGATTATTTTTTAACATCCTGTTGTGGAATGTTATCTGCTGACTTCTATACAGTGTGAAGTATACAGCGTGGTATAATTATACTAGTTTAATTTTATTTAAATAGTGTTACATAGTATACATTACATATCTAAGCATTGTGGCGCGGTGGTTAAAGCGTGTGCTTTGAGAGCAACCGCATTGGGTTCAAATCTGCCTGACAATTTTTGTAGCACTGCATTAATTGTTATGTGATTTGTTCCTACTGTGTTTGTTCTCGTAGTGGGATTTGAAATTAGTTGGGGGGCATTATAAAGCCGGCAATTGTAGCGCTTCGGGCGATTGGTGATTTACATGCGAATGTAAGTTGTCACGTGGTGCGGCCTACGTTGTCACCTTGATTTGTATCTACCTCAGTCTTGTTCCAAGGCTGACGTATATAATGTCCACCTCTGACCTTTAAATTCTACAAATAAATACATGTCTAACCCACCGCGCCACAATGCTTAGGTAAAAATAAAAGTATCTCTGTTGTACAGACAACCAGTTAAGAAAAAATAAAATAAAAAAATAAAAAAAGTGCCGCCGTTCTGGATGTCTGTACAACACAGATATTTTGCAAATTTTTTGCATTTTTTGAAGAGTTAAATATTACAAGTCCTATATTTCATTTATTATTTGGTATTTTCACGTCGGATCAGATATGTTTTATATGCTTATCTACACTACATATTAAAAGTTTACCCCCCGGCTTCATATTTTTCATTTAAGTATAACTCCGGGAATATTCATATTAGAATGTTTAAATGCACGACAAACATTTTTAATTTTAATTCTTTATAAGTCCCCCTCATAGTAACATAGTGTAAAATCGTTTTTAAAGATTTTTGGATTTTAATTAAATAATTTCATAAGTATTTTGAAGAATATTCTTGAAGGATTAAGACAAGAGAAACCTGATTGAAATGCTGTTTTTTTCGTTTAAGCCAGGGAGGGCGAAACGCCCCCCCCCCCCCCTGTTATCGTTTGTATTTTCGACTTGAGTTTCCTCATCTGAGTATACTCTGACAAGTCCCTAGTTGTCGACTTTAAGGAAATGTGTTTGTTTTCAATAGAATATTTCCATTGAAATGCTGTATTTTTCGTTTGGAGTAGAGAGGGCGATTCGCCCTCCCTAGTATCATTTGTATTTCCTCATCTGAGTGTCTAAAAACTGTTCCTACAGTTATGTATAAATCCTGATGTAAATAAACATTAATGTTTAAATGCTGTATTTTTCGTTTGGAGTTGCAATGATATCCATATATCATACACAATGAATATTTGTTTTATAGTCAATTAATATGACATATTATTGTAATTATTATTCACTTATGTATAATTTACTAATGTATAAAGTTTAAGTACAAAATGTCATGATAATATAATCATTGTACATATCAAATTACTACTTGTATTTCTAATTATATTCCATTTTATTGCATGCTATTGACTATATTATTCTAAACTATTATACAAAAACGTTGCTTCAACCGTTGCTTCAAACCACCAGCGTTCCTTCTCGACGGGGAATGGTTCGGGTTTGCTCCGACACCAAGGGAAATAAAAGTACCACAAACATTAAGACCATCCACGACCTGGACTTGGACATACAAAAGTCCAGAAGCTTTGATGATTGCAGGGATTTATACACAAGACATAATGACTGCACTTCAGAAACATCTTCTTTTTCCACAAGATATTGAGTCAGCCCAAAGAAACATCGCAAGACAATCAATGGGCTATAACTTTGTTGATCAAGGACTAAGACTAAAAAGTCTATTAGACGAAGATACGATTGGTAATATGGTTGAAAACAAATTACAAAAAATGTGGGGATGGTTCACTTCTTTTGGAACTTTTATATCAAGACTCTTAGGATTATTTGTAATTTGGAGGGCATTTACTACAGCAATAAACACGGGCTTAAATATATCCATACTATATCAAACTTTTGGATGGAGTATAAAATTATTAGCGGGCATATTCTCAAGTTTAACACAATATGTTATGCACAAGGCCCACAATAAACAACATTACAAAGAAGTAAGCAATCCGATAAGCAAGTCACCTAATACAACATTAACTGAAATCCAAAACAAAACCTCAACACAGCATTATCCAAATAACAGTACAATATCACTTTAAAAGAAAGAACTCATATCAGCTATAGACATACAGTACGCATCACGAAAACGTGCGGATGACCGCAGGGCGCCGTGTGTCTGTTTTTCAGTAAACCAGTGGGCCTCAATATTTGATCCATCACAGGTGCGCGCCACTGGCGCGACGGGTACTATACGTTTTGAAAAAAACAACTAACCTGCACCTTTAAAAATGTCCCTGTCTTTTGTTGACTTTAATATCATTAAATACATACACATATTTTATTAATATAAAAATACGAGTTTTAAATTTTATATTTGGCGTGAAACAGTTTGGCCACCACCAACGAGAAATTGCCACTGGGCGCGCGGCGGTCATCCGCACGTTTTCGTGATGCGTACTGTAGTACAATTGGCAATGCTAATATCAACTATCTCACAATCAAACTACATTCAACATCAACTTTTATTACTGTAAAAAAAAAAAAAATATAATAATAATACCTTTTATTTGTATTTCTAATTATATTCCATTTTATTGCATGCTATTGACTATATTATTCTAAACTATTATACAAAAACGTTATATCTTATAATTATTTCATATTATATTCTACTATACTCATTATACTTTATCTTAATATATATATACTCATATATACAATGATAACTTTTTTAACCCCTTAATACAACTATTTAATCTCTAGATTATTAAATCTAACAATGTACATTTTTATTTTATTACTAAATTTCTATTAATTGCAATTTTATATTTCTTACTGTAAAACTATTTATCTCACATATTTTTATATTATATACATTCATTTTTTTCCCTTTTCGTTCACATGTATAATCACTTGCACCGTTATGAGGGCATAACATAAAAAAGACCGGGGTGCATGTAATGATATCCCACCGGCTCATTGTTAGACAGTCTTCTAGCGTCTTACATACGTACACTTTCAGTGCGTAAATGTGTAAAGGACGCCCATGAAGGCAGTTATTATTTTCACGTATCGTCACCATCGTAGTTATGTTTTAATTCAAAGAAGTGTGTTCTCTTTCTTTCTTTATAATTATATACAGATTCTATCTCCCTTTTATCCCTGAAACTCTGTCAACTTTCATCATCAGTGCAGCGCGAAGCAAATACACATTTATCTTCGCAAAAGGTAAAAGGTTATATTACTTACAAACCTAATCTCTCTGTATTGGCAATTTGGTTCTAAAATTCAATCATATATATATTGGTGAGTTTTATAAGGTATTCTATATTCATATATATAATAAACTGGGTTCCTTAGAAGAATAGTTGTGTTCTTCATAGGTAATTTTGTAGTTGCTTGTAACAGAATTCACGACCCCAACAATAATACTTCCTCTGATAGGAAAAGGTAATTTAAAAATATAGGTATACCTTTCTACCTCTTTATTTTTTATTACAGAGTAGAGAGGGCGAACGCCCTCCCTAGTATCATTTGTATTTTTGACTTGATTTCATGTAGGGTCAAGGGGGGTAATTGTAAATAGGGGTAATTGAAAATAGCATTGTTGGAAGTTTTAGTTTTAGTAATAATGACGTATTTGTTGTGTTTTATAGTGGTAGACATGTGTTTCGGAGTTGTGCACTAAGATAATTGATAATATTTTTAGGTTATGTTAATAAATTGTTGTTGTGAAAATCACCTTAATTTCAAACTGTGATACTAACTTGTACCGGTTTTTATTTTTTGCGTTGCTGCTTCAAAATGTAAGTACATTTATACTTATTATACATTAAACTTGAACTTGATACATCCGTGAACATAATAGTTATAATTAATTAATTTAAAATAACTATTACTTAAGATAACTTACAATTTACATTTGCCCCAAATATTTTGGTTACGGGGTTATTGTAAACATTAATTTGGGGTAAATGAGAACAGTAAAATATATTAAAAAAAATTATGTATGGTAGTTAAACAATACCTAAATATTCATGTTCTGATTCCAAGCTTTTACTATTTGATATAAACAAGTTCACAAGTTAATTTTTGAATTGTATTAGTAATATTTATTTTTATTTTAGGGTGAGAAATTATGTGAAAAAACGAAGTGGCCCTAGTTATACTCCAAATGATTTAGAAAAAGCTGTGAATGCTGTTAAAAGCGGAAGTCTTACATATAATCAAGCTTTTGAAGAATTTAATGTTCCTAAGGCAGTAGTTTTTAACCGTATAAAAGGAAGAAAAACTCCAATGTCATGTACAAAAGCTGGTCGGTCTCGTGTTTTCTCTGATGAGATAGAATTAGTACTTGAAAAATGTTTAATAGCTAGATCAAAAATGGGTTATCCATGCGATAAAAATGAATTTAAAGAATTAGTTGGACATTTTATTAAGCAAAGTAATTTTATCACACCATTTAAAAATGGTATTCCTGGAGATGACTGGTATTACGGATTTATGAAATGGCATCCTAAATTATCATTTAAAAAACCTGAACAACTACAAAAAGTAAGAAAAGATGCTAGAAAGCCAGAAGTAGTATACGATTTTTATGAAAAACTGATGGATGTTGTTGTGGCAAATAATATGCAGAATCGCCCAGAGTTCTTTTTTAATGCAGATAAGAGTGGGTTCCACACAGACCCTTCAAAACTAAAAGCAATTGGTGAAAAAGGACAACCTTTTAATCGTATAGTTGGAGGTTCAGGTAGAGAATCAATTTCTGTATTAGCATGTGTATCAGCTGATGGTAAATATTTACCACCATTAATAGTTTTCAAAGGATGTGCCGTTCAAGCTCGATGGACCTCACCTAAAGCCTATCCAGGTATATTATTTATTAACAGATGTTACCTATACATTATTTTTCCAATTTACATATTTTTTTTTATTTGTTTCAGGAACATTTTATGCTGTTAGTAAGAACGGTTGGATGGAAGAGTCTGTATTTTTTAACTGGTTTAGTCAGTGTTTTGTTCATCATGTACAACAACTTCGTCAATATAATAACAATGAAAGCCAAACTGCTCTCCTTTTATTTGATGGGCATTGTTCACACATAAGTATTAGGATATTTTTAGTCATATAAATTGTTTAACTTTATATTAACTGTTATATATATAAGGATGTTTCTTAAAGAATAAAGAATCGTTAATTTTTCTCACATTTATAAATAAAATCAGTTTTATTTTTTCATTTCCAATTGCCCCTAATATATATAAATATAAAAATGATGATGGTTCTCATTTGCCCCACGCCAGGTATTAATATTGGGGTAAATGTAAAAATGAATGATAATTAAATGACAATGTAAAATAATAAACTTATGACAACTAAATAACTATTGCCCCAGAGTTTATTCATATCCAATGCATACAAACTGAAGTATTCATTTACATTTGCCCCAAAAATATTGGGGTAAATGTAAATGTGTGGGGCAATTGTAAATATGCTATAATTTATAAAATAATGGAAAATTTTTGTGTATAGTAATCAAATTATAGTTCTCAGATGTGCAACTCAATGATAATGCTAAAAGAAAAAAAGAAAAATTATCCAAAAAGCCATAGTTTAAAGTCATGTTAAAAACTTGTGAATTTAGTTTACAATTACCCCACTTGACCCTACATGGAATGTGTCTTTATAACATAAGTATTTTGGGAAATATTTTAATTATTATTGCATTCAGATTTTCTTAAAAATTATTTTAAGAAATATTGCATTCAGTTTTGTTAAAAATATTTTAATTATTATTACGTTTCAATTTGTGAAAAAATATTTTAATTATTTATGACATAAGTTTTGAGAAAAATATTTTGGGGGTATTTTGCAAAAAAATATTTCAATTATTATTACAATTAGATTTGTGAAAAAATATTTTAATTATTATTGCAATTAGATTTGTAAAAAAATATTTTGGGGGGATTTTTGCAAAAAAATATTTTAATTATTATTACATTTCAATTTTCTGAACTTTTTGTATATCGGGTGTTTTTCTGAACTTTTATTGTTATATAAGGCACTGTGCCAGGAATGGCATATATATACTACTACTGGTAAGTATACATTTTTTTCATATTAATAACATTATTCTTACTAATATTTATATGTATATAATTTCTTAGTGCAACAACAAGACATCTCCAAGTTTTGTTTTTTATTTTTTAGAACAAAAAAACTTGAATTTGACAACTTGTCACTGGCTACTACTTATACGTACTGACGTTGTATCTAAATATATTTTTTGTTAATTTTTAAAACTATTATTTAATTTTTAAAACAGTTTAAATCGATTCCTGAAAAATTGTATAAATTGGAGAAGTCATGTTGTTGCCCTCAGGTCTTCAATTGATAATGATAATAAAATTTTATATTCAATATAATCTTTATCAATAATATGGGTTATTTTTATTATATAGCTGTTATGACATGTTTTTCCAGTACTTCAGAAAACGAGTACCACAGAATTGATATCTATCCAATTAGTACCATTGACAATAAACTATTGTGCACACAGTTTATGGCCTATCTTCAGATAAAAGATAACAATATTTTAACTACTAGTTTTTAATAATTACAACTACCGCGATTAAGCTACGCAATACCGTAGGCAAGCGTCTCTTATTATTTGAAATAACCGTATTCTGCCAACGGATTATTTAAAATGAAAAGTATAAACGCTAAAATTAATTGTAAAAATTGTATTATACATTTCTGGTAATAAGCACATGAATTATTGAATCAATAATTGCAAAAAAAAATAAATAACACTATCTACACAGTATACATGTAGGTTAATTATATTACTATTGTCTAATTCAAGTATAAAAAAACCATCCCATATAGTCCAGATCATGTTAAATAATATAGGTGCGTTGCAAAAAAATAAGTATTATTTATTAAACAGTTTACCTATTTCATATAATACTCATAAATTATGACCTAACCTATAAATGGACTTACGTACTTTATACACCGTGGACAAGTGGGTAGATAACGTGTTTATTCAATGTTACGGTTTCACTCTTCAGTCTTCGGTGTATGTTTAGTTACTGATCTAATGTAATTATTTGTATCGTATCTGTTTTTTTCTTTGTACCTACATCGAAGTTTTTTTTTGCAAAATTGTTTAGAATGCCTAAAGCTGCAAGTTCAATCAATAATAAAGTAGCCGCATATTTAAAAGAATTTCTGAATGAAACATTTCGAAGCGATGGTAAAGTTTTATACTGTAAATGTTGTGAAAAATCGGTATCAATAGGCCAGCGCTTTCAAGTAAGTCAACATATTTCTACCACTAAACACAAACAAAATAAAGAGTGTCAAAATAAATTTAAGCAACAATTTTTAACATCTTCGCCTTCTACATCTTCTGATGATAATTTGTCAACATTTTATACTGATTTATGCCGAGCATTTATTCGAGCTGACATTCCAATTTTTAAACTAAAAAATCCAGCATTGAAGGATTTTATAGAACAATATACTGGCAAAACAATTCCAGAAGAAAGTACAATAAGGAAAAAATATGTGAATGTAATTTATGAGGAGACTTTAACATCAATTAGACAAAATATACAGGATGGACCCATTTGGGTTTCTATTGATGAGTCGACTGATGCGGATGGTAGATATGTGGGTAATGTTATTGTTGGTAAACTTAGTTCTGAGCCTTGTAATTCGTTTCTTTTAAATTGTAAGCAGTTAGATAAATGCAATCATAAAACCATTGCTAAGTTGTTTAACGATTCAATGAATTTATTATGGCCCGAAGGAGTAAAATATGAAAATGTATTTTTATTTTTGTCTGATGCCGTTCCGTATATGTGTAAAGCAGGTAATGTTCTGAATGCATTTTTCCCTAAACTAATACATGTCACTTGTTTAGCACATGGTTTTCATCGGGTGGCAGAAACAATAAGATCAAGTTACCCTGACGTAGACCAATTAATAGCAACGGTTAAGAAAATATTTCTTAAAGCACCAAGTCGAGTTTTAAAATTTAAAGAATTGTACCCCGATCTCAATTTACCTCCAGAGCCTATTTTAACGAGATGGGGTACGTGGTTAGAAGCAGCTCTGTATTATTGTGAACATTTTGAAAAAATTAAAAATATAATTTCAAGTCTAAATACTGAAACTGCCACTTTATATTATTTTTTTTGTTAAGCAGTTATTACATATTTTAATATTTTTTTTACATATTTCATTAAAAATAAGTACATATTTATGTACATATTTTGATTTTTTTATTACAATAAAATCCGTTCCCTACTCATAATTAAACAAACCTATATAAGTTATTTCAAATAGTATATAGCCATATCTTTATACGATTTAATTGCTAGACTTTAATTAGATACATTAAGTTTTATTTTGCTATTGTATTAATATTGTAATATTTAGAATCCGTTGCAGTTTATTTTGAATACTACACTAAATGTATGATTACCAAATTTGACTCTCCTAAAAACTGTAATATATTATGGACCCACTACATAGTATAGGTATTTCATATTTAATATTTAACCACATATGTAGGTAGGTAGGTATTGTATATTTAATCGTGAGCAAAAATATATAATACCTTTACTACGTAGTAGGTACTTCATATTTTTGCGGTTAATAAATTAAGCGGGGAACGGGAAGAAGTCATCAACGGGGAGGTCCGACGTCTTCAATAGGCGTAAAACTCAAATTTTGAAAAAAAAAAACGTAAAATTTTGGTATTTTACGAAAGAAAAAAATCGAACCCTCCGACGCATGTATTTATGCCTGTATATAGTAATACCCACTCGACGGCGGCGATATCGGCACTCGGCTCTCGGCGTCGTCCCATGGCCCCGGGACCCGTCCCGGAGGAAGTACGGCCGCAGGTGGCATATACATTTAGCGGGGAACGCGAATACGTCTTCGTCCCAGAGGTCGGACCTCTCAAAGGGGGGTTTGAGGCGACCTGCGTCGAACATTTTCGAAAAATTGTCAATAACGTGACGACGCCGCGACCACGGCGACGGATTTCTCCGCCAAGGCTCTCTCCGCGAACGGGGTGTGGCCGCGCGTGGCATAAAAATTTATTGAGGAACGCAAATAAGGGGCGAACGGGGCCCGGAGAATTGTCGAAGAGGGCTAAAACTCGAATTTTTGAAAAAAAGGCAAAAAACGCGCGCGCGGTCTCAAAATCTGACGGGGAACGCGAATAAGGTCCAAACAGGGCCGACCGGGGACCCCCGGGGGGGTAAGACTCGAAAAACTGAAAAAAATTTGAAAAAAATCGAGAAGAGTGATAAGGAGCGTTGATAACGCGGAGACGGCTCCGCCGCCGCCGGGAGACCGCCCGTCCGGGAAATGCGATTTTTTCATTGGCGGTTCACTCAGTACGAAAAATCGACTAGTTAACCGGCTGTAAGTTTTTTACTGCCGTCAAAAACTCCAAATCAAGTAATAAAATTCAAATATTTCGGACGGTCCAACTAATCATATAGCCACTTCGATTTATTTGGGGTCTAGCAGGTCAGTCACCAACCTCGACGTTGGACTTATATGTCTCGGCAACAGGTATGCAACGTTCATTACTGCTGCAGAAACCGCAAATTAAGTAATAAATTACGTGAAAAAAAAATGTAAATCATTTCGGGCGTCATGGATATAGCCGCAGTCTTTTTTGAGTGTCTAGCAGGTCAGTCACCACGAATGACGTTCGCCGTAGTAATAAGGGTAAGCAATCCGACTTCGTCGGATAGCGGACAATTTGCGACGGCCGGGTCACGTCATCAGGTATGCAATACGATTGCGTCGAATCGTGGACAGCGTGCATTACTGTCACCGAAAACGTAAAATTAAGTCAAAAAAATTGTAATACATTTTGGGGGTCCATGTAAATCATATAGCCGTCGTCTTTTTATTTGGCGAAGAGTTTTAACCGATGTCGGAAGCTGCAGTGGTCTTTTGATCTGGTCGACGGTCTCGAGCCGGTTGGTGTGTGATAAGGAGGTCTGGTGATAAGGTTAGGGCCACCGTGGTTCGACGTGGTAGCCCGGGTTATGCCGCTGGAAATTCGAAATTTCGTAAAAAAATCATATAGCCGCTGCGATTTTTTTGGTGTCTAGCAGGTCATTTCTAACCACTGTGTGACGGGGAGTTATAAGACCATTCCCTCGGGGGTTTTTACACCTTTAGCCATATGTCACGAGGGCGGCTCCTTCACGCCTTTGGTGACGCGGAAACATCCCTCCGACAGGTTACGTCAGGGCGCCCTGGCGCCAGGCTGACGGTCCCCCGCCGGCTACTCTTGTACAAGATAGATCGGTGGGTTTCGTATAACCGCGTCGGCGAGCGCTGGATTCGACCCAGTCAAGTAACTCCCCTTCTACTAAGGCGCTACTTCCACAGTCTTCGCGAGGCCATCCACATAAGTCGCGAACGCGCGGCCGGTGAGCGCGAGCACGCGAGGTACCCGCGCACATCGGCCGGACGCACGCCACAAAGCTCACTGGGCACTGATTCCGTTCGGGCGTTAGCTAGGTCGGGTTCTCAGTAGGGCTCGTCCCAGTGACCCGCGAAATGAGATTTGAGGATCCGTTATCCAGAGTACTCACAACGACTCTTTTCCCACTAGCATCGACGTTGGGGCAGTTGTTTACGCTGCCGCGATGCGACCTTTTATGAGTGGTACGGTTTTCTTTTGCCGGATGCCGTGTCCGTACCGAATGTTCGGGTTTGGTGCTTGTAGTTGGATGGGTGTCTCCCAGCCAGACTTTCATCCTGCACGTGTTCGTCCACGAGTTGGCCGGGCCCGTGAACTCTCGGTCGGAGTTGGGCGGGGAATATGCCGGCATGTGGCTGGAGGTCCGCGGGCAGGTAAAATTCGAGGTGCCCTGGTTTCGCGTCTTATCCTGTCTACTATTACATGTTCGAGTGCTTTGGATAACACGAGTAGGAGGCTTATAGGACGGTAGGATTTGGCCTCCGCTGGGTCTTTATCGGGTGATTTCTTGATCACCACGAGCCTGGCCGCCTTCTATGTGCTCGGGAATCTTTTCGCCCTGAGGCAGTTGTTAAATATCGCAGATATGTTGTGCCCGAGCACCGGCCAGGCTTGCCTCAGGATTCCGGCCGTTATACCGTCCATGCCCGGAGCCTTCTTAGGTGCCATCCGCCATATGGCCCCTTTCACCTCCTCAACGTCGCAGGGTTCGATGTGCCCAGGGTTTTCAGACCATTTACTGAAGGAGCCGACTCTCACTCCCGTCTCCGTCCTGGCCGCTATCTGCTCAGGACCTTCGTTATCGTAGCTGTCACAGGGAACCAGGGTATCCATCAGCTTTTCTCCGGTTTCCCTTAGAGACGTGGTGAACGTGCCGTCGCTTTTGCGAACGGCTGTTGGAAGGTTCTCAGAGGGTCTAGTACCACCTGTCTTGAGCCACTTGAAGACGGGGCCCCAAGGTTTCTCGTTCCCCGTCTCCGTCACAAAGTCGCGCCAGGCTTTGCGTCTGGCCCTGAAGCAGTTTCTCTTATGGGCCTTTTTCAGCCTCTTGAGCTTGGCGCGCGCAGCCCGACGCTCGAATGCGTTGCTGGCATTTCTGAGTTTCACCTTCCAACGGCCGAGGGTGCTCAATTCTCGGCCCAGCGTTCCGTTCCACCATGGAGGAGGTCTATGCTTGGTCTCCTGTCTTTTAGTCATGTGTGCTTCACACGCTTCTCTTAGCACGTCTGAGAGCGCTATCGTACTACTCTCGACGTCCGGGCACTCGAGTTCCCTTATCCTAGCGTCTCTTCTGTCGGCTAAGGTCTTTCTGAACTTTTTCCAGTCCGTCCGGCTGCAGCTAAAGCCTTGTGCGTTCTCCCTAGGAGGCCCTCGGGCGCTATTCTGTGTAATGATGTCAAAGCAGATCAACGCATGGTCGCTTGACGTCAGGTCGTGAGTGGCGGACCAGTCCACAACTCTGACGTTGTTAGACGACAGAGTTCCGTCCAGGTACGCCGACCCGCGGTTCCTGAACGTCGGTACGCCCGGTTGATTGTGGACTTTTAAGTTTCTCTGACTTATGAAGTCGACCACGATGTCACCTCGACTGTCCGGTCTGTCGTCATGCCACACCGTGGACCTCGCGTTCACGTCCGCACCCACTAGCACGTCGCCACTCAGTCCACTTGACCAGCCGTGAGAGTGACGGTGGCGCGGTGTTAGCAAGCTTATAAATAAGCCAGTATCCATCTACCGGCGACGAGGACGCCCTGGCCTTCGGCGAGCACCGCGGTCTGTCATCCCCGCGGTGCCCAGCGAAACGCAACAACCCCTTGGTTGAGGTTTCGCTAGATTGTCTAGCAGGTCAGTCACCTCAGTTATCCGGGTAGGCAAATTACGTGAAAACAAAATGTAAAACATTTCGGGCGTCCATGCAAATCATATAGCCACCGTCTTTTTTGAGTGTCTAGCAGGCCAGTCACCTCGAATGACGTTCGCCGTAGTAATAAGGGTAGGCTATCCGACTTCGTTGGATAGCGGACAATGTGCGACGGCTGGGTCACGTCGTCAGGTATGCAATCCGACTGCTTCGAATCGCGGACAGCGTTCATTACTGTCACCGAGAACACAAAAATTAATTACGTGAAAAAAAAAAAAAAAAAATTCAAAATATTTCGGGCGTCCATGCAAATCATATAGCCGCTATCTTTTTAGGGTGTCTAGCCGGTCAGTCACCTCAGTAGTCCGGGTAGGCAATCCGACTTCGTCGGATAGCGGACAATGTGCGACGGCTGGGTAACTTCGTCAGGTATGCAATCCGACTGCGTCGAATCGCGGACAGCGTTCTTTACTGTCGCCGAAAACGCAAAATTAAGTAATACATTACGTGAAAAAAATTGTAAAACATTTCGGGCGTCCATGCAAATCATATAGCCGTCGTCTTTTTTTGAGGGTCTAGCAGGTCAGTCACCTCGAATGACGTTCGCCGTAGTAATAGGGTAGGCTATCCGACTTCGTCGGATAGCGGAAAATGTGTGACGGCCGGGTCACGTCGTCAGGTATGCAATCCGACTACGTCGAATCGCGAACAGCGTTCATTACTGTCACCGAAAACACAAAATTAAGTAATGGATGAAGTGATAGCAAAAGGTAAAGAACGAAAAAAAAAAACGGATTATCACGGCCGCCGCAAATTAACGACAATCCCGGCGGCCGGCATCGAAACCACGACCCGCAAGTCATCTGCACACACGCCTAAACCTAGCTGCCTACCTATTGAGTTGAAAACTGACGTCAAATCTATGACTCTTAAACCATAATGTGCGAAAAAATCTAACCCTCCGACAAGTGGCGGCTCGTGCTATAGGGCACACGGGCACATGCCCCACCTAAAAAATTGAGAAGAAAGAAGAAAAATGTATATTCAATTATTAAAATTAATATTGACTAAGTATTTCTTCCATCATGATATAAGTTGGTACTTGGTAGTTTGAATATTATCGAAAACAATGTTTTATCAAATACGGGTGCTCCTAGATACGGTACGTGTATACTATATATACGCATTGGGCGGCGGGCACAACGAAGTTGTGCCCGGATAATCCGATCAACAGTACTAGATTTCCCCCACTTTTCGACACGAATTAATACGGCATTGCCGGGCACAATCGGATTGTGCCCGAATTCTATTTTTATTACGATTTATAATATTTTGTCGGTTCTATTGCCTTCGTATTGTTAATGTCGACCGTCGCCGGTTTTGAAAACATGATAAGATAACAATTAATTATTATTTGTTCATTCTAATAATTCTGTTAAGTGTGTTTTGTTTATTTTATTAAACGTTTAGTACTTTTGTACTGTCATTTATCACTTTATCGGTGGTATTTTTACTATTTAGTGTATGGTGCATAGTGTATAGTGATTAATACCTAATTAATTAAATATTTTTATCATTTGTCATCATGGATACATATGTTACGGTCGAGCATTTACTGAATATCCACTTTTCAAGTTTACCTCTTGAGAAAAATATTGAAATAAAAAAAGAAGGTAGGCCAATGCCAAATTTAAATATAATACAAATTAAGAAAACAAAGTCTAGAGAATTTAAAAGAAGTTTTAATAAAGACATTTATTCAAAACATGGTTGGTTATGTGGTTGTTCTAAAACGAACCGTTTGTTTTGTTTTCCTTGTATACTTTTTTGTCGTACTTCTGGTGATAAAAATTGGTCACAAAACGGAATAAATGATTTAGCTCATTTGAACGATAAAATTAGTACACACATAAAATCAAGTTTACATTTAAATGCGCATTTAAATTTGAAACTTTTGGGTAAACAAGATATAAGGCAACAACTTTCAAATGCATTTAGGCTTAGTATACAAAAACATAATGAAACTGTAACTAACAACCGTTATATTTTATCTAAAATTATTGATTGTATTAAATTTTGTGGTGCATTTGAACTTGCTCTTCGAGGGCATAATGAGAAGTCAGATTCTGAAAATCCAGGAATATTTCGCGGACTTATTAATTTTAGTTCTGAATTGGATAACACTTTAAAATTACACCTCGAACAGTCTACAGTATTTAAAGGCCTTTCTAAAATAATTCAAAATGAAATGTTGGAATGTATGCTATTTGTTATTCGACAAAATATTAAAAACGAAATAAAAAACGCTGATTTCTTTTCTGTTATATCTGACGAAACGACAGATGTATCAGCACAATTTCAAATGTCCATAATATTTCGTTATATTTTATCCAATGGTACGCCAGTTGAGAGATTTTGGGGCTTTTTTAATCCATCTGGACATGATGCAAAGTCACTATCAGAGTGCATAAAATATAACTTAAAAGAAGTAACAGAAAACCACGACAAATTAATCTCGCAAAGTTATGACGGAGCTGCTGTGATGAGTGGTCGACTTTCCGGCGTTCAAAAACTTATAAAAGATGAATATAAAAATGCACATTTTGTTCATTGTTATGCCCACCAGTTAAATTTAATCTTAAGTCAAGCTACAATGCACAACCGTGATGTAAGAATTTTTTTTTCCAACTTGACTGATGTAACTAATTTTTTTTCTAATTCTCCGCAAAGAGTTGCCGTTTTGGATAAAGTTGTTAACCATAGAATCCCTCGATCATCAAATACAAGATGGAACTTCAAAAGCCGTATTGTTAATACTGTACACGAAAATCGTGAGTTATTAATAGAATGTATGGAAGAGATCGAAAATACATTTAATCAAAATATTGCAATTAATCAGGCGTGCGCTATACGTAGAATGTTAAATGATGAAAAATTTATATTTTGGTTAAATGTTTTTCATTGTTTAATGCCACATGTAAATATATTATATAACCAGTTGCAAAAACGGAAAATTGACTCTATCGAAGTGAAAAATGCCATTTCTCGATTTGAAGAAAATATTCAAAAAGAAAGACAAAATTTCGATAATTTTCAAAATGAAATGCCAGGTGAAGTAACTCAATGTAGACCAAAAAGAAAACGTGATGATGATACACTACTTTCTAGAATTTGTGTTGCAAAAGAAGTCTGTGATATTCTTATTGTCTGTGTTAAAGATAGGTTCGAATATAAAGCTCATTTAAACGCGTCTCTATTATTTATGTCCACTGAATTTCCTTTGTATGAAAAAAGTTTTCCACAAACATATGTTGATGAAACAATTGAAGCTTACCCTTTTTTAAATAAAAGTAAGCTTCAAACTGAATTGGAACTTATATATAAACGAACAGATTTTCGTAGCGTAATAGGTGCTGTTAATTTACTACAGTTTATTATTGATAACAACTTGGAACAAATATTTTCAGAAACATTTAAACTTATACGTATTATAGCAACAATACCTATGACATCTGCAGAAGCAGAAAGATCGTTTTCGACATTGAAAAGGATAAAAACATTTCTTCGAAATAGTATGGCAGAAGAGCGATTAACAGCATTAGCGATGTTATCAATTGAAAAGAAAATGGTGAAACAAATATCAAATTTTAATGAAGAAGTCATCAAAGTATTCATGAAGAAAAAAGACAGACGGATCGATTTGGAATTCAAAAATATAACTACTGTATAATATTGTGTTAATTGTTAAAAGTACTTATAACTTATAACTATATTATAACGGCATAATAATTATATTCAATATTTATTTTTAAACCATAATTTTTTTTTTAATTATTTGTTTTGCAAGATACTTTATAAGAGTATAAGGTTTTGGTATCAAAGGTATCAAAAAAAAATTTTATTTCATTTAAAAAATCAACAGGAATTGATGGTAAGTTCAAAGTTCTCATAGTGGAAAAAGAAGGAAATATTTGTGCCCCACCTTCAACGAACCCCACGAGCCGCCACTGCGAGGGCATATATTCAAGCCTGCATATAGTAATAACGACGTGACGCCGCTAAATTAATAATTGTTGTTTATCAATTACTTATTTAAAAACAATATTTACTAAACGTACCTATACATAAGCAATATCAAACAGTATAGGCATATCATTATACAATATTTAACTACCAGATTTTACTGAAATATATGAAGATCTATTTGTTTATTAATATTGTATTATATGGTATCTGCAGCATTATAATTTTTAATTTCCTCAACCAATCAAGTCACCTAAAAACTTTAATGAATTAAGTGGGTTATATAGTTATATTGTACTATTGTCTATTCAAGTAAAGAACCATATTATCCAGCCCTTGTTAAATAATATAGGTGGGTCGCTCAATAAATGTGTAGATAATAAAATAGTATTAATTAAATATGAATTATTAAATAGTTTAATAGTATATAGTCATATCATAATACAATTTAACTGCCAAAATTTAATTAAATACATAATAAGTTATATTTTGTCTATAAATATAGATAATTTGACTCACCTAAAAACTGAAATATTTTATATTTTATTTTATATTTTTTATTTTATTTAACCACATAGTCGTTTAACATGGGCTCAAAACCTACCTATATATTAGTTTTTTTTTTTATTTAAAAAAGGCTTCAACCCCTGAGGTTATTAGGCTGGCCTACCTATATAGTATCCTCACAATATCATTACCTCAACCAAACTCACTTGAACTGTAATATATTAAGCACAACATAGTATATATGCACGTTAGTTATGTTACTATTGTCTATTCGAGTAATTAATTTATTATGTATTAAATAGTTGATTTCATATAATACTCATAATTAAACCTACCTATATAAGTTGTTTCAAATAGTATATAGTCATATAATTATACATTTTAATTTTCAGACTTTAATTAAATACATACATTTTTATTTTATTTATTAATATTGTATTATTTAAAATCTGTATCATCATTTGTATGCTACAACAAATTTGACTCACCTAAAATCTGTAATGAATGAAGTGGGTACTACATAGTATACATTTAGTTTAGTTATTATAAGATAATAAAAGCATTAGCTGTGTATATTTGTTATATTTTATTAATTTGATTATATGCTAATGATTGAACCTATCAAACGATGCTTAATAAATGTAGCTAATTATTTATCAAATAGTTTAATTGATCACTTAATACTCATAACTAAACCTACCTACATAAGTAATATCAAATAGTATAGCCATATCTTTATACAATTTAACTGCCAGAATTTAATTAAATACATTTAGATCTATTAGTTTATAATAATTATTGTATTATATAGTATCTGCAGCAGCTTTGTATCATACATAAAATTTATAATTAGGAAATTATATTACCTCAAACAATCAACTGCCCTAAAAACTGTAATATATTTAGTACTACCTACATAGTATACAATGTAGGTAAATTATATTACAATTGTCTAATTCAAGTATAAAAGAACCATCCCATATATTCCATAAGTTCTATTTTGTTATTGTATTATTTAAAACCTGTTGCAGACCGTTGTTAATTGCTCCGCGCCATGCGTACTCTACCTAGTGCAATTCGTAACCGATTTTATTCTAACTTAGTTCAAAATCTAAAGGAAGTTAATCCACGCATTTGCATAAAACTCTAATTCAAATCGACCGTAAGTGAAAACCTACACGGTAAAATAAGTGTTAAAACTAATTAGATCGATAATCTATTAAGCGCACGGTTCAAACTAATTAGATCGTTTAACTATCAAGCGTACGGTTCCAGGCACCGCGCTCGCACGCGACCTTGGTACCGTAGATAACATCGCGGCGCAATGCCGCCCAAGTCAAACATATCTATCAACAAGCAGTCCTCCGCAACTAATAGCATACAGAGTATAGACATCAAAGTATATCAATTTGGGATACAATTGATCGTAACTCAGCTGAGGTACAACCTTCTGGAACATCAACATCTCGTGCAATCATTGAAGTCCAACGTTATTTAGAAGTTGCTATACTGCAAAGAAATAACGATCCGTTAAATTGGTGGCGTGAAAATAGTTATAACTATCCGTATCTACACATACTAGCAAAAAGAACACTATGCTGTTTAGGTACATCAGTACCGTGTGAGAGAGTATTCTTAAAGGCTGGATTAATTCTAAATGACCGTCGTTGTCGTTTGAAAAATGATAAAGTTAAAATGCTTTTATTCCTCAACTATAATTCAAATTAAATATTACAGTATTAATTTAAATTCCAATTTAATATCTTAATAATATTAAGATTGTCTTATTTATATATTTTATTTTTACTATACATTTATTATATTATAGTATTTAAATATAATGTTTTTAACAACATACAATTTTTTTGCTGAAAAGGATTTTATAAGGATTATTTCATTATTATAAATATTAGCAAACATTATCAGTTTTATATACTATATGACAGCTTGTTTATTATGTTTTTGTTACTGATATATTTTATAATTATGATTATAAGTTATATCAGTTTTTTTATTTATTATTTGTATGAATAACTTTTAGTTAAATAGTTACTTGATTGATATTATTTTTATGAACACTGTTTTATAATTATTATAAATTTTAAGCTATATTAGAGGTATGAAGCTGCCTAGTGCCTACTAATTATTATTATTTTGAGCCTTTGTGGTTGATATTCTTTATTATTTTATAATTAACTGTATTACTTACTATACCAAAAATTAAAATATTTCAAATAAAAAGTAACAACAATAAGTACTAAGTAGCAATTTTATAACAATTACCACAAATTCACAAATATCAATAACGACAAGTATAACTGGTATAACCAAATAACAATCACAGATAACAACTAACAATAGTTTACAATACTGATAACAGGTTTAACAGACAATAACAGCGGTATAGCAGTAACAGCCAGTAACAGCAGTAACAGTATATAACACGGAGTCAGTAAGGCCAAATTTAAAAACTCAAATAATCAAAATAATCGTAACAGTTATTTTTTTCCTCAAGTAACAGCTTGTTATTGCTACTAGAGTAATAACTGTTATAAATTACTGTTCCTGTTTTTTTTCCCATCACTACTTTAATTAGTCTAGTATCGACTGCCGATGTGTGTGGATAATTTAAAATGCATTGCGCGTATTTTTTGTATGTCTGTCGGTCGCGGACGCACACACGCACATCCACGTCTCGCGTGACACGTCCCCGTTGCTTCGGTCACGTGATCGATGCTTGTGGAGGGAGTATGACCGGTGGCCGACCAAAACTGGTCGCCGCCGAGTCATCATCTCATTTTGAATAGACTACAGTACGCATCACGAAAACGTGCGGATGACCCCCAGTGGCAATTTCTCGTTGGTGGTGGCCAAACTGTTTCGCGCCAAATATAAAATTTAAAACTCGTATTTTTATATTAATAAATTATGTGTATGTATTTAATGATATTAAAGTCAACAAAAGACAGGGACATTTTTAAAGGTGCAGGTTAGTTGTTTTTTTCAAAACGTATAGTACCCGTCGCGCCAGTGGCGCGCACCTGTGATGGATCAAATATTGAGGCCCACTGGTTTACTGAAAAACCAACACACGGCGCGCTGCGGTCATCCGCACGTTTTCGTGATGCGTACTGTATACTGAGTTGAAAACTGGTGTCGAATCTATGACTCTTAAGCCGTTTCGCCGTTCCGGCGAATTACGAACGCGGATTCGACGTCCTTCAAAGGGCGACGTAAACGCGATATTCGCGAAAAAAAATCGAACCCTCCGACGCACATATTTATGCCTGTATATAGTAATACCCACTCGACGGCGGCGATATCGGCACTGCTCTCAAAATTATTTTTTAAAGAGTTACAAAATAATGTTAAGCTGAATGTGTGTTAATGTGAGCAGTAAGTAGGTATATTGAGATAATAAAATATGTATACTGACTTTTGTTATAGTTAAATAAATACATTTTAACTCAAAATTAAAACTTTGGTTGAATGAACTATATAATAAGCCATAACTATCTATCAAATAATAAGTCGGCAATAAGGTTGAGATGTTGAATTAAAAATTGATAAGTACCAATCATAAAACAAAGAAATCCACATGTTTAAGTTGTTTCATACATACTAATAATCTTTCTAACAATAATAACTTTGAAGCGTTGTAAAACTATATTGCACTGTGTTATAGTGAAATCATATGATAATTTAGTAGTAGTAGTAGTAGTAAACGTTTAAGCTTTTTAACTTAAGAACCAGTAGCATCAATTGATAACTTACAATAATTTTTGCAAGCTTCTTTGTAAATTATAATTTGATGTTGAGTCCAATAATGTACTAAGAATGGATAGTATGTATAGATCCTGAATACTTTGAATTATTTTTAAATTCTACAAGTGATTGAACTGGGCATTTATATTTTTCACCTATTTCTTTATCTTTTGACTCTTGTTTAGCTTTTTGTAAGACAGATGTTTTATATAAATTTGGTGGGGAAATACTACCAAACTCCATATCAACAACATTTGCACGCCTCCAATTGCAAGCGAGATCGGTTTTTAATGATTGCCCTATATTTTGACGCTTTATTCCTTTCAACGGCCTTTTTGTCTTATGTCGATGTTTAAGTCCCTTTGTGTTATTTGTTAAAATTGAAACATCTAGCGGGTTTCCTTCATCAGGTTTAGATTCACTCCAACCAAAAAGATTTGCATCACAATCCTTACATTTTGCCTAAAATGTAATGTCATACCTGTTTTCGGAATTCAGGTATGCTTTTCCGCTTTTATAAATAAAATTACAAGGAAGTTTATGAGCCTTTAAAAATTCATCATTTATTATATCTGTCCATTTATATGGTGTTAATATTTTATAATTTCTAGTAGGTAGTATATGTAGGTTCTATCCCAGTTTCTACAATTACAGGGAGATTTAAAAACGGTTATCCACGACTTTCCTCCTTGAACGATCAGATTTGTGGGTGCTTACTACCCCAGTTTTTTACTGTTCCAGGGTGATTTAAAAACGGTTATCCACGACTTTCCCCCTTGGATGAACAGATTTTTGGCTGCTTTCTATCCCAGTTTATACTGTTTAATTTTTTCATCACTGCTAGATATCGCTTTTTGCTTAAAGCAGACTATGGTGTACCAGGAGAACATGTGAATTAAATTTTCATTGATGTATTTGTTCATTCACAGACTGTTTTTCCGGAGAAACTTAAATTTTACTTTTGTTGGTTGCACTGTATTTTTTATCAAAATTTGGTAAACAAATTATTAATAATTTTTAAATATATTCAGTTGCTTGCGATTAGCTGTTTTACCAAGTTGTGTTTTGTAGTTTCTAATTTCCTCGTCGTTTCTTTAATTTTTTTAAAAAAAATGAATTTCCAAAAATGTACAAATGATATCCGGTCATTGGTTAGTCAAATACGATTCAATTCAACACCGGCTTATCCAGAATTCACCGCATTTTCATCAAGGCTAAGATCATTTCAAACATACCCATCAAATACGGGCCAGAACAAATATAAATTGGCCCAGTGTGGTTTCCAGTATCTAAACATCGGGGATGCAGTTCAATGTCACTGGTGTGGGATAATTCTACATAATTTTGAAATTTTTGACGATTGTTTTATAGAACATACTCGTTATTCACCAAAATGTGTATTTCTATTATTAATGAAGGGAAATCAGTATATACAAAAAGTCTTAAGTAATTATTGTAAAACCGATGTTATTTGTAATTGTGAAACCGATCCGGACGACACCATTTGTTAAATCATGTGTTTTTGCTTATAATATATATATTTTTTACATTTTTTGTATTTTTTATCCATGATTTTAGTATTTAATATGTTTACAAACGATAAAAACTCACAGTTCAACGTAGGACTTCTAGCAGTTATATTTCACTTTATATTTATGCTTATAGTGGTCAAAATATTTTTAACTTATAAAAAAATTAACAAAATTATTTAACAATGGGTTCACCAATAATTGTCTGTAAGTCTACTTTTGACATCCGTGCTTTTAGCAAGAAAAATATTACAGTGGGGTTATTAATTAATAATCAGATTTCTATTATTTTGCTATTGGAGTGTAAACTTTCAAAGAAAATTATTACATTAAGTTTGGAAGAATGGTTTACACTTATGTCTGAATCTAATTACAATTCAATTATGAATAATTTACATATCAGATGTAGACGTGTAAAAATAACAGATAACTTTTCATATTCAACCAATGTTAAACATAGTTTAATTACCTTGCATATAAACGACAATTACATTAGTTTGACGAACATTGACTTCGCCCGTCTCAAGCAAATACAAAATTTGATCGATTTGTATATTGTAGAAAAACAGAAACGTTTGTCAAGTTATCAGGTTACATTTGACACAGCTTACGAACTGATTAAAAACGATGTCCGCGGTCTTCCCATCACTTGCCAGAGGAATGAATTTACAAACCAATATATTCAAAACTATGACTTTAGTTATTATTCGCATCTACAAAACGATGACACATCATTTTTACATGAAATATTGCAATTTCATTTTAACACAATGTCTGATATGATATTACAAGACCTATTAGTATAATAAATTATTGTTTTTTTATAAATAAAACTTTTTTGTATACAATAATCAATCTTTTTTTATTTCAGGAGATAACCTATGTAAATAATTAATTTGCCTTGATAAAAAACTTTTATATTTTTTATTATAAAAAGTATAACATATAAAATATCTTTATTTTAAAATATCTGATGATGTTATCCATGAATTTTGGCTCGAATCAAAGCCTAACCATTTGACAAACATTTTATTCCCAACTTTTTTTATGATACGTTCAACGAGGAAAGTGTCTGGATAATCCGTTAACTTAATTTCCTGTTCGTAAAAACCACCTAAGATTTTATTGCCTGTTCCATCTTTTAGTCGATAAGTTACTGGGTTTGTCTGTAAGACTTTTGAAATTGTAAATATTTCCGTTGTCCAATTTGGGGTGTATCCTTTACTAAATGCATGTTTATACTTAGATATTCTTACTTTATCATTAACTTTAAATTTCGGTTTATATAATGTTTTATCATTTATATGGGTATTAAATTTAATTTTGTTTGCGTCCAACCGAGCATCATTGGGTGTACATTTGATTGTTCTATGTTTTGTATTATTATAGTTTTGTATAATTTTTGATATTTTATCATACCAATTCCATGTACCTGTTGCAGTGAAATGTCTATATATATTATTTTTAAGGGTTTGTATAACACGTTCACAAATTGAACACTTGATAACACTGTATGAACTAAAATGTTTAATTTTATATTTTTTCATTAAATTTTGAAATTGAATATTATAAAATTCTGTGCCATTATCTGTCTGTAACAATTTTGGATTAGCTTTTTTCAATATATTAGACATGGCTTTTGTACAATTTTCACCGGACTTATTTTTCAGTGACTCAACCCAAATATATTTTGAATACGTGTCTATAACAACTAAAATATATCTAAAGCCGTGATTTTTTTTAGAATGAGATTGCATATCCATTAAATCAGCTTGCCAGAGGTCATCAATAAACCGTGTTACTACGCATCGTCTAGGAAATATTTTTCTGGCTGGCCGATGTAGTTCATTAGCTATACTATCTAAGGTTACCATTATACTATAATATTTCTCTCACGTAGCTCTTCTAAAATAGATATAATTTCATTATTAACACCAGTATTACCCGCACTTTGTGATGATGCTAAAAGATTTAATCTAGTCACTAGCTCATTTGGGTCGTCATAATAAACTAACTGGGTTTGAGGTATTACATCTTTATATAAACCAGCACCTTTATTATTAGTCTGCGGTGTTGAAGTAAAACTAAACATATTTTCAACAACAGGTTCTGAAATCATAGAACTGTTAGCTGTTGGTTGAAATTCAAACGGAGCATTTCCCATGGTTGTATTATTATGAATATTACTACGTTTAGCGCTCAACCTAGATATATGTTCGTTAAATGGTAATAAGTTAATTTGAGGAGTTTTAGGGGTATTAATTTTAGTTATTTCTTTGTTTAACTGATGATCCTCATTTTTCATTCGTTCGTACAGAGGTTTTACAACATTAATCCATTTAAAGTATCTTGAGGTTTTGGGTTTCCCATCGGGTTTTAAATGAACATGTGTTGTTCTTAAAATATCATAATAAGATTCCATATCTTCTATAGTGTGATTTTTTGGTTCCTTCTCGCATAATAACGACCATAGCCCTTTAGTCCATTTATAGTATTTATTAACCAACTGTAAGTTACCATGACAAAAAGTTACTGTGTGATCTCCTATTTTGTACGAATCACTAGCTTTATCATAATACATACCATACGATTTATCATAACGTTGTATTGTCTGTCGATTATTAAAAAAATTTGAAAATGTTGAATTTAATACATCGTCATCTTCGTCACTAATATGCGAGGTTTCCGTATTTTTTTGATCAGCTGGGTGCGAGTTACATTGATTATTTTTTTCTATACTTGTACTCAATGGTTTAAATGCTTCACGGAAATAGTTTTCAGAATCTATAACGCCCCGTTTCATTTCCATTATTTTTCGTTTAATATTTTTTTTTGATGTTATTAAATTTTCCAGCAAAACTTTTTCTTTATCCATTGTAAATAATAAATACAATTTAACTGTATCGTATGACTACTGATATCACTATGTGGTTAATAACTGCGTACTATGGTATATATATATATTTATAAAGTATTTTATTAAAATAATATTAAGGTTTACAATAATTTTTACAAAGTTCATCATTAAATGGCTTGTAAATTATAATATCAGAAAATTAATGATATGTATGTTAACATAATACAATACTAATTTATCTTATTTTAATAAACGTATGAAAACCACATCTATATCTTCCTTCATTCATTTCTCGAGTCTTATCGATAACCAGAAACCCGTAATCACTGTGGTTCCAACATAAATGGGAAATTTCCCGAAATTTTGAGAAATCCATATCTGCTGACGTATGATCGTTGAATATATGTCGTAAATTTGTATCATCTTGTTTCAGCAGCATTAAAAAGTTTGAGTTATCTCTTACTAATTGTTTTGATATTTTAGAATATGTTTGTGCTAAATAAAATACAGAGCTAGCACCTGAATGTCTTCCAATGCTGAAGTATTCTCTGATTACAGATTGTGGACCACATATTACATCATCAAAAATTATAATAGAATTTTTTTTAGTCAAGTTCGGTTTTATAACCTTATCAGCGCTTGTAAATATGAAAAAATTAGCACCTTGTATATCATCTATAATTTTTTTTAATAAAACATATTTTTCTTGATTGGAGGTTTTCGAGTATAAATAAATATTTTCAAATCTTAACCCGTTTGCGTGTGTGATCAGATTATACATTATATTTGTTTTTCCTGAACCGCTGGGACCAACTAGTATAGCACGTATAGTATCAGGAAATAACGAACCGTGTCTTGATGGTTTTTTAACTGTCCGAACATCCACATTTATAACATCCAATTTATCTTTCTGTTCAATCAAATCCATTTTTTCTTATAAATACGCTAGAATTTTCCAATTTGTAATCAGTTATCGATGACACGTTCAACTCGTAAGTGTAAGTCAGTCAAGACTGGAAAAGGATTTGTAAACTCCCTTATAAATAGTCTCCCGTTTGAAGCCCATGTACCAGGATATCAGTATTGCGGTCCAGGTACGAAATTAAAAAAGAGGTTAGATCGTGGTGATAAAAGAATAAACCCATTGGATGCTGCTTGTCGCGATCACGATATTGTGTATGCAGCGAGTAAAAATTTAGACGATAGACATAGAGCTGATAAAGTGTTAGAAAATCGTGCTTGGGAAAGATTTAAAGCAAAAGATACTCCTAAAAAAGAGAAACTAGTTGCGTATGCAGTAACAAATGCAATGAAAGCTAAAAGAAAAATAGGTATGGGTTGTAAACGGAAACGTGCTATAAAAACAAATGGTATATTAGCAGCGAAGAAAAAAAGAATCTCAAAGAAAAAGAATGGTGGTAAAAGGCTGATTTTAGCACCGAGACAGTCAGGAGGTGTAATTCCTTTAATACCTATATTTGCAGGATTGTCAGCACTTGGTAGTTTGATGTCTGGAGGTGCTAGTGTGTATAATGCGGTTCAAAATAGAAAAAGAAAAAAAGGAAGTGGTTTGAATTCAAACAAGAATAGATCAAGAAAAAAAAAACTGATGATTACGCTACCTGACAGACCGCTTTCGTCTCAGGATATTATAAAATACGTCGGGAAGTTGAAAATCAATCATTTCCGTGGTGTCTTTTCACGTGATAACTTACCTAAAAAACCGCATACGATTGAATGTGGTATATTAAACTTGGATATATCTTCAGGCGACGGAAGCCATTGGGTAGCGTTTTATAAAAATAAGGACAAAGTTGTATATTTTGATAGCTTTGGTGATTTACCACCACCAATTGAATTACAACATTATTTCAGACAGTTCAAAATAGTATACAACTATTCCAACTATCAAGACTTCAATACATTTAACTGTGGTCATTTATGTCTTGAATTTTTACAATGTATGAATCTGTTACATTAAGTTTAACTGGAAATACAACTATATTATCCACGAATTATTTTCCATCTCTAAACGTTTACGAGGATTCAGAAATAGCTTTGTTATCTTTGCAAACATACAATTCATTTCCAAATATTATAAATCTAACTAATAACCGGCTGAGAATAAAATCAATTCCTCCAGATAGAAAAGTAAATATTCAATTTTTTGTGCCAGTCGAATGCTGTGACATAGAAGATATTAACAAATATATGGTAGAAGAGTTACCTCAAGCTAATAAAGTCTACGGAACAAAGCTAACATTCAATGTACGTATTGATCCTATCGATTTTAGAACGTATATAAAATGTAATGGAATACTAAACTTTGAGCATCCGTATAGTATAGCACCTGTTTTTGGGTATAGAAAGAAAGATTGTGGACCGTTTTATGAAGAACATCGATCGGATAAAGCTGCAAATTTAAACACATTTAATTCTATAAAAGTAATGTGTAATATAGCACATGGGTCATTCAACAACCAACTTCAAACCCATTCGATATATGAGTTTTTCCCGAGTGGGAGAAGAGGAACAAAGGTTGTTCAATCTCCGGTAAACCTTATATATTACCGATTAAACAAAACAGATATTAATTCAATTACTGTTCAGTTAGTTGACCAAAACAATAATCCAATTGACAATTTTAACGAAACGTTAACAGTTGTTCTGCATATTAAACGTCACGGATCTCATCATTAAATTTATATCTTAGATTTTGTAATGTATGAGTCAGTTACTTTAAGTTTAACTGGGAATGCTACCATATTATCTGTAAATTATTTTCCACCTATAGGCCTTTACGAGGACTCAGAAATAGCTTTGTTATGTTTACAGTCATTTAATTCGTTTCCAAATATTAATGATAATAATAATAAATTTTCTATACAAGTAGCTGAGAATGAAAACAATAATGATCCTATGATATGTTTTATTACATTGGAAGAGGGTTGTTATGAAATTGAAGATATTAAGCAACGAGTTAAGAAGCAAATAGATACCTATAATAGTAAAAACTTAACCAATTTAACATTCGACATTACGGTTGATCCTAACGATTTCAGATCGTATATAAAATGTAATGGGATACTACACTTTGAGTATCCGCATAGTATAGCACCTGTATTCGGTTTTGAAAAACGAGTATATAACCCATACAATGAAATTCTTCGATCAAAAAAAGCTGTCAATTTAAACACAATTAATTCTATAAAAGTAATGTGTAATATAGCTCAAGGATCATTCAACAACCATCTTCAAAGTCATTCGATTTATGAGTTTTTCCCGAGTGAAAAAACAGGATCTAAAGTTATACAGTCACCACCAAACTTAATATATTACAAATTGAATAAAACAAATATTGACTCGATAACCGTTCAGTTAGTAGATCAAGATCATAATCCGATTGATAATTTTGATGAGGCATTGACAATTGTGTTACATATTAAACGTTACGGGTCTTGAGATGGGATTAAAATTCAATATAAGTCCACTACTTCGGATCAGAACAACTAGTCATAAGACTAAAGTGCTACCAGTAACATCAAATAAAATAAAAAAATTGACAGTGAAGAATAAAAAAATTTTACAAGCTCTGGGTTATCAATTGAAGCAAAATGCCTGAAAGTGATATTTTGGATATAACTTCACAGTACGAAACGGATTCTAAAATTACGAAAATTGAATATCATTCATACGCACCGTATACAACATCATTTAATAATAATGATGAAATACGTATATCAATCCAGCAAACGGATGTTTATCCATACCTACACGAAAGCTTCATTTTTTTGGAAGGAACAATTACTGATCCTACCAAAGTGAAACTATCTAATAACGGTTACTCTTACCTCTTCGAACAAATACGATTGGAAATCAATGGGATAGAAGTAGATAGCGCACGTGTTCTTGGAATCACTAGCTCGTTGAAAGGTTACTTATCCGGTACGCCAGACAACTACAATTGCTATGAAAATGCTGGCTGGAATTTTAAAAACGCAACACAATCGGAAAATGATAAAGGTGAATTTAGTGCTTGCATTCCATTGAAATATTGGTTAGGTTTATTTGAAGACTATAAAAGAATATTAGTGAATTCTAGATTGGAATTAATATTAACCCGAAGTCATAGTGATTTAAATGCTTTACAAGTTAAAACTGGTGCAACTGCTACTGAAGGTAAAGTCGTTTTAAATAAAATTGTCTGGATGGTACCACATATCACTGTTGACGATGAAGAAAGATTAAAATTATTGAAACTTATAGAAAAAGAAAAAAGCCTATTTATCCCTTTTAGATCTTTTGAAACTTTTGAATATCCTGAACTTGGTACCACTAAAAAAGTTGTATGGAATTTGAAAACTGCATCAAAATTAGAAAAACCCCGATTTATCATAATTGGATTACAAAAAGGACGCAAAAATTTGATAACAAAAGATTGTAGTATATTTGACCATTGTAATTTAACAAACGTTAAAGTGTTTCTGAACTCGATAGCTTATCCGTACAATAATTTGAATTTAGATTTTACTAAAAATAATTTCACCTTATTATATAATATGTATGCATCGTTTCAAGAATCGTACTATGAAAAAAGTATTCGTAACCCCATATTGAGTCCTTCTACTTTTCTGACAAACGCACCAATTATAGTCATCGATACTTCGAAACAGAACGATTCAGCCACTGCTTCAGCAGTAGATGTTCAATTGGAAATTGAAGCTTCAGAATCACTAGCAGGTGTGACTGCTTACTGTTTATTAATTCATGATAGAATTGTAGAATATGTACCTTTTACTAGAGAAGTAAGAAAACTTGTGTAAATATAATTAAGAATTAATTTATAACAATAAAAAAACTATTATTTATTAATTTGTAATATTTTCATTAAATATTATTTCAGTTTTATAGTAAGGTTTGATAAAAAATAATTTTGACTATAGTGTAAACATTTGATGTATATACACTAAATAATTTTGTGTAATGAATAAATAGGTTTACAACATGTGTGTAATCTCAGTAATGTGTGTCTCAGTAAATCGGTGACCCCCCGGAGGGATATCCAGATTAAGTCTTAATCATTACGTTACAACACGTCAATGAACTGTAAACATACAGATGTATACTACTAGCACGGGATAATAAGCGATCAGGTTCATATAAAAATTACACAATTGGTTAAGTACAATATTGTTTCAAATGATTTAGTTATACAAGATTCAAAAAATTAAAAACATAATTTTATAAGTTATAACACTAAATTTCAAAATTGAATGATCAAGTATAAAATGCATCATTATTCTATATATTATTTATTTAATTTTATTTAATATTTACAAGGCCAATGTTCAATTACAATATAGAATAACGATATTAACAAAAGTATAATAATATTTACCAATTATAACATATTTTAAATAAATCAATATAACTAAAGTATATAAACATAAATAGACTTCTATATTTAATATAATAGGATCAATAAAAAGTAAAATTATATACATTTTGCTTCATCATCTTCATAGAACCGGCATATTACAATTTTTTAATTTATTATTAAATAATTACAGTATCATAAATCATATTACTTACAATTTAACATAATGAATCTCGACCAAAGTCAATCACAATACAATTATGTATATTATTATTTAATAATAAAAAATAAATAGAAATGAATCATACATAAAAGTTAATGATCAATGTTAGAATATTAAAATATATACATAGTTTTAACAAAAAGTTTGTAACCAAATTAAATAACATACATTTTCCATTTTTACAATTTATAAAATGTTCAATGAATTAAATATTATAACACTTTTAGAAATATTAAATTTGAAAAACAATGATTATTGTTATATTTTGTACATTAATATATTATAATATAAAAATTAAACAATTTGCTTCATGATTAGGTTACTATAGCTCTCTTAATTAATTTTATCATCGATAACGATTTGTCGAATAGCTAATTAGTTAAATGATTTACTATTTATAAAATACGTTTGTAATAAAACATATTCATAATTATTTTTGATTAGTTTAATTTATAATGTCCGTATGGTAAAGTGCAAATACCACCTTTTAATATGACACGTTTATCGTCATTTGCACTCAATACTATTTTTCTGGTTGTTTTGGAATAAACATTATGTTTTGTTGCCTGTATTGAGTTAATATCACAGTATGCATTAATTTGACTAGATTCACCATTTTGTGCATCCAAATGTGAGGAATTTTGTATACTGAACTTTGATAAAATATCTAAATAATGATTGACCGTCATATACTTGTCTCTAACATACTTTTTTACACCTTTTGCCTTTTTGTATTCAATACCACTTACTGTATAAGCATATAATTTGGGTCTTAGCGTTACAAATTGCGTCATAATTTCACTCTTCAATTCGTCTTTAAAATATCCTGGGGTGTTCTTATGTTTATCACTGTAACAAAAGTGACTAATTGGAAAATTAGAAGTATCAAAATGACTCAATAAATCAAATTTTAAATCATTAAAATAATTATTTGTTTTAATACGATATATTAATGAATCGGTATCAGTGTATAATAGTGATATTTTTTTTCCGTATTTATTTTTCATTACGTCATAATGGAAATTATAAATATAGGTTTTCGATATATCTAAAATAGAAAATCCCACGTAGATTGGTTTATCAAATTTAATCTTTTCTTTTTGAAAATGTAAAGACATTAACTCATTGCTATATATAGTTCTATCTATGAAATTAGGTTTTCTCATTAGCCTATGAGCTTTTCGATCATCTGATACCAACTTTATATCCAATCTTTTACGCGGATTCTCCATACATTTCCCATAGACACTATTCACGAGTAATTTCCAAAATTCATATTCAAACTTGTTTTTTGCCAAGACCCTCATACTAGTGCATTTATCAACATAAGGGGCTAACCATTTTGATTGATCAAACTTAATTATTTTATGAACTTTTACAACTTTTAATCCGTTGTGAATTGCCTGCTTTAACAATCTATAATGAACGACATAATTTGATTTATTATTTAAAGTTGTCAGCAGTTTAATAATCTTAGAATTAGGTGGACAACTATTGTGTGGCAAAAAAAGTAAATCGCTATGAATATCATGTAATTTTTCGGGGTAATCCACATCCACTTCCAGTATATAACCAATAGGTGCATCGTCATCTATAGTAGTAACGTCTAATGTCAAATCATTATACCATTCAAAATTTTTGTATGGTAAATTTGCAAGCATTGATTTGCCGTATAAATTTACACAATCAAAATATGCCAAATAAATGTGTGGTTTTTTTTTGTTATAATTAATCCCATCAACATCTGGTAGATTAGCTCTGGCATAGCGTCTTACAGATTGGCATACCCCCCCTCTTATTCCATTCTCCATTATGAGTAACATCAAATAATCTGTTAATCTCTCAAGTTTAACTCCAGTAAAACTTAACATTGCGTCAAACGCAAAACCAGGTGCTGTCAAATAATAAGAGGCGTCTAAATTAAAAGTTTTCAAACAAATATCTCTAAAATTTTCAAATACATCAGCCAGAATCAATATGTCCGTTAATAAATATAAATCACTATATTCACCTAATGTTTTTATATTAAATTTCTCCCAAACATTGCATGCATGCATGTAATCTTTTTTTGAAATATGATCATCTGTTAACGAATTATAAAATTTAATTCTAGGTGGTAATGAGGTATCTTTAAGTTTTGAGTTGCAGTCTACATACTCATATGGAAATACACCTTTCCGAATAACTAAATCAATGTTTTCTAAAGGAAAATGATGGTTAATTTCACGGAATCTTGTTTTATCTTCGGCTAAATTAGTAGCTAAATTAGAGAGTGATTCTGACATGAACATAAAAGTGTCTACAAATTTTACATAAAATTTATCAAAAATTTGCTTACTAAAGGTCAAATATTTTTCACCTGAGTTTGGAATAATGCGTATGTCATTATCATTACAGCCTAAGGTGCGTACAATAAAATGACCGTCATACGATAAATTATGGAAATATACTGGTACAAATGATGGGTTTTGTGCCGAAAAATTACAATTTAAGCATAAAGCCCTTAAATATTTCCCTGTAAGATGTGAGTGGTCTCTAATTTTAAATACGGTTTCATTATTAAATGATCTCAAACATAGTTCACATTTTTTCGAATTAATATATTGACCTTCTTCCTTTTTTGTTAATTTATGCATTGATTTATTAGTATTATATAGATAATACATTTTGGTAGAAATATCAATTATAGTTAACATAAAATGCTTTGATGCATTTTTGCCTCTATAAATTATTGGATTTTTAGGAATTTTAAATTGTTTTACTAATTTTTTTGGGACGATGTTGTAATCAATTTTAACATATAGCCCATAACTCATGGGCTTATGATAATGCGTGTTTTTAGTATTGACCGTTATGATATTATTAGTGGGTTTTAAAAAGCATTCAAAATCGGCATAAATTACAATAGGAATTCGGTCAGCCCGATTATATTTATTAAAATATATAAATTTGTCATCATGTGGATCAATCATTACAGGCTTACAAAGTTTATGTTTTTGGCAGATTACTTTATGCCTATCGAGACCATGCTGCCCCCATGCCTTGTTTTTATTTGGTTTAACATTAAAAGTCGTAAAACATCGCTTGCAAATAATTATTTTACTTTCATGTTTTGTTCTTTGTGATCTAATCAGTCGTGAGAAATTAGCTATGTAACAATAATGTGTTGTTGGTTCATTTGAGAAAAAAAAACAAATCATAATGATCGGATTTTTCGTTATTATTTATATGAAGTGGGTAAATTTGATTTTTATCATCACAACTATAAACATTAACGGATGTTATTAATTTTTTCAAATTTTTTTATTTGATTGATTGGTGTAGGGTAATCAATACAATTAAAATTAAGACCACTTTTTTTTTCCAAAAAATTAAAATATTTAATACTAAAATTATTTTTATTTTTTTTTTCATTAAATTTTGATAAAATTGCATATTTAAAACATCTATTGTCATAATTCATTACGTTTATTATTGCTTTTTTATTATAAATTGATTGGGGTAATTTTATAAATGAGGAACCCCCTAGTAAATTTACTTTATTTGTTCTTAATTGGAGACCATCTAAACTAATTTGTCTCCAAGAAGAACCCTTCAACAGAAATGACTCTTGTTCATTTAATAATTTATCGAACATGTTTTTAAAAAGGGTAGAAAAATTTGAAGTAAAATAACATAAAACATTTGTTGTTTTAAATGCAACATCCCGAACTTCTCCCGTAATTAAATTTTCATATACTAAGTCTACAAATAAATTAAATTTATATGTGGATGAAGAACATAATTCTTTTAGTTTTGATTTTAATGAAGAAGAAGTAGAATTTAAAAATGACAATAAGTCAATAAGGTTTTCGTTGTTTTTATAATAAAAAGTTTTTGAGCGATTATTTTTAAATTTCTCAATTTCTACTAATTTTTGTCCAGTGATGTTTAATCGATTAATTTTTTTAATGCGGTTAAATTTTGGCATTTTTAACAATTAATTCAAAACCGCATTAAAATAAAATATATAATAACGTATTAAAATAAAATATCACTTATGTAGTTATGTATGAACTGTTGATTGAAGTAGATTGACGGTGCAATTGGTTATTGGAAATACTTGTATTACATAATCCTCTTCGGGTTCAGCATATAAATTGCGATTGTCACAGACAGTGACGTATTTTTGGCATGCCAAACACCTTCGTCTTTGACAATACATTTGTAGCACATTTATATCCTTAAACATAACATGGTACGCTTTTAAACTTAAATTTACAAGATTCGACTCAAAATACGCCTGATTGATATAATTGGCACATTCGAATGAGCAAAATATATCGATAATATTATCATCAAATGAATATCGAACTTCCCTCACGACAAAAGCTGAATGCAACTGGCGAAAATATTCATAAACTTCACGTTCACTGTGAGTAAATGGATATTTTGCAATATGTTGTATTGTGATCGGTGGTATATGACTAATTACATTATCGAGGTTGTCGTCAGGTATCATATCTTTGCTAAAAATGAATAAAATGATTATATTTTAAAAATTAAAATGTTATAATTAATTAACTTACAATGAAATATTCTGCTCGCTGCATGCGGCGTTCTTGCATACCAGCTTGTTGAGTATTATTATTATTGATCTAATGAACCCCACTATTTAAGTAACATGGAAAAGCAGATTATAAACTGTATGCCAAAAATCGTTTGATATATCCATCACTTATTCGCACGGCACTATTTTTATTATTAGCACCTTATATGTTAATGTAAACATGAAATGCGATCAAATTTTAATTATAATCATTGATGTACAAAATACTAAAAATAAAAAATAGTGCAGTGCGAATAAGTGATGGATATATCAAACGATTTTTGGCATACAGTTTATAATCTGCTTTTCCACACATTAGCCAATGTCAAATATCTTTTAATTCCTCTGTTAATCGTTAAAAAACAATGTGTATATCAGTTTTTATTTATTACCAACACGGCACCTTATATCTTAATGTAAACATAAAATGCGATCAAATTTTAATTATAATCATTGATGTACAAAATACTAAAAATAAAAAATAGTGCAGTGCGAATAAGTGATGGATATATCAAACGATTTTGGGCATACAGTTTATAATCTGCTTTTCCACACATTAGTCAAAGCCAAATATCTTTTAATTTCTCTGTTTATCGTTAAAAACAATGTGTATATCAGTTTTTATTTATTACCAACACCATGTGTAACAGGCATTGACATGACTATTACTATATATCATAGATTATAATTTATATAAAATAAAGAGACCTAATGTGAATTTCATCAGTTAATTTTAAGCAATACGAGTGCATAGTAATAATGTCCGACATGAGTGTACAAAATTCGGCCGATGAAGAAATCAATGTAAGTACATTATTATAATAATTATAATATATTATTAATATACTTTAATTTAACACCATTTATTAACAATAAGTTTAAAACATAATCATTTAAATTTAGGATCATTATTCATATCGAAAAAATGTGCAAATGCAGAATTCTAAAAAACCCAAAATCACTATGAAAGCTAAACCAAAAAAACAGAAATTAATAATGGTCAACACAAGCGATCAAAATTCAGATGATGAAGAAATTGATGTATGTGCACCGGTATTATTATTATTATTATTATATCATAAACTTTTTTCTTAATTTCCTTACATTACACATCAATATGTTAAAAACATGGGTATATAAATTTAGGAACTTTATAATCATCGGAAAAATGAGCAAATGCAGAATTCTAAAAAACCTGAAACCGTTATAAAACCTAAACCAAAAAAACAGAAAGTAAAATATTCCATATTTTAATAATAATATATTTATCAATTTAATATTGATTTTAGTTTCAGTCGCATTTATTAAAACTGGAACAAGAATATAATGGTTTAACAACTATGGTTAATGAAAACTGCATACGCGTAAAAAAATCAGATGGTGGAAATTTTTGTATCAAAATACCCGAAATCAAAACAGCAAGTGATTATTTGGTTATTCAAAAATACAAAACATCGGACATGGAAAAAGTAGAGTCAAAAGACAGGTAACTATTAATATTTTGTATAAACAGAGTATATTAAGATTTACACTAGGTATCATTAAAATGAATAAGAAAAAAAAAAAAATTAAGTACAATATTTGTAAATTATTGGGGAAACATATCATGCCATAGTACTATTTTATAACCTAAATAGGCACGATGCTTACAACCAAGCAATTTTGTGAATATAGGTATGATGATGTTTCGTCGTTGATACTAATAATATTCACACAGTATGTAAAATATTTAACTGCTCAACAATTGTGTCATCTAGTTTATTTGATAAAATATTTATGATAATATGAAAATATATGCATTTATAATATACAATCATTAATTTGTTTTAATAGATGGAAAACCTCAACGTTCAACGCAAAAACTATGCTGAACGAAAAAGATAAAGCTGACAATACAATAATATCGGCATTTAATAATTTGCAAGATTTATTAATGGATAAATTTATGTGTAACAACAACAAAAAAATTGAATCTTATAAATAATAACTATATGTTTATATTATTATAGTTTCACTAAATGAAACCCGTCATTAATATTTGTGTATTTTTTATTTATTACCAAACGGTTAAAATATTTGTATTCAATTTTATTTTAGAAAGCTTACATTTGATTCAATAATTTATACAATATGATTATATTATGGAAAATATTTTGGTTTATTTTAACCAGTTAACATTTAAGATTATTTATAATATATAATATATTAATTATATTATTATCATTTATTATTAAATAAAGGTATGCATTTGACAAAATAAATAATGTTTATTATGAAGGTATAATCTAATTATTAAATAGTAAGCTTGTCGTATATCATGATTATTTTGGTTTTATTGGCTGGTTATATCAGGCTTTAGTATAATGTCTGCAAACGTTTCGTGATGGATTTGTTGTAATTCAAGTAAAAATGACTTTTCTTCATCCTTCAGGTCATTCATTTTGAAATTATAATCTTTAATATATGTACTGATAAAATCACTTCTAATACAATCAGGTGATAAATATAAAATATCATACTTGATAATTATACATGCATTATTGAAAACAGTCTGATACGCCACTAATTTATTTGATAACTCTATGATATTTGCATTTATACATGTTTCCAATAATTTCAATCGATTTAAATTATCACTGGATAATGTGATTCTGTTATTATTATGATGTAAATTAACTGATTCAGATTTTGCACATATTTTATAATAAAAATTATTATCTAAATGTAATCGTTTTGAATGTTGAACAGTGGATAAAGAACAAACAATTATATTAAAACTATCATCAGATATAAACTTATTCCATTGAAATACATTTAGTATTAGATATCGTTTAGTTACGTTACACATGAATAAAATAATAACAGATAAAGGTTGATCAACTAGGTATCCAATATAAATGTTTTTTTTATTCTGTTGATGTATGCTGAATATTGATTTGACTACTACGGCGTCCATGATGTGTGCAGTATTGATTTAATTATTGAATTCAAGATGATAATATTTTGGTTTGGATTTCAGTATAGTGAATCTTCTATGTGCCTTCAATGTTTGGCAGAGTTGACGTACCTATTGATTGATTTTTATCGATTGAAATATATGTTCCAATTTTAATTAAATTATTAGTACCTTAACAAATAAATAAAATACAGCATAGTCAACACTACTACACTGTAAAAACACAACTAAAATAAAATCAAAAAAAAGTCAAATATAGTGTGTTGGATAACAGTTTGATCACATTATGAAAGTTAAAAAGTGATTATTTAACTAATGATTTTTGTTTATTGATCAATATTTTTTTCAAATCGGTAAACAGATAATTGATAACAATGCACAAACATGTATCAGGTCCGCAATCACAATTTTGATTTGACCACGCACATAAAGTAAAATGATTATTGTTTTTTTCTGTTCCACATTTAATAGCGTGGCTTTTTAATTTTGATAATAATGTATACAATTCAGCTAATTCCTTGTAACAAAAATGTGATGGATGAATTATACCCATTTCTGAAATGTCTCTTTCAATTTCTTTTAATAAGTCCATTGTAAATAATAACGCACAATTCAACGGTTACTAATAAACTGATACAGATTAAGTTGTGCGTTATTATATAACATATTATAAACAGTTATTACAAAATCTAATAACCCGAAAATTGAAACATAATATATTATAAAATTAAAAATTACAGTTTATGAATAAAAACATGAAAAAAAAAAACAAAAAAAATGTAGACCCATGGTATAGTGGACTATGACACTGGGTGTAGTATTAACATACATACTTACCCTAAATTTAAATTTATCAAACTCTACACTCAACGCCTTAGCCCACTAGGCCATGAGTCTACAAGTTATTTAATTACTATTTTTGTATATAAGTTAAAATAATGAAAAAATTAAAAAGTAAGATAAAAATGGAAACAGTAAATATATTTGTATGGGCCAAAAAATAATAATAATCACTTGTTGTGAAACTGAGTAAAATTTGAATTGAAAAAATTAAGCAGTATAAACTGGGATAGAAAGCAGCCAAAAATCTGACCGACCAAGCGGGAAAGTTGTGGATACACGTTTTTAAATCTCCCTGTAATTGTAAAAACTGGGATAGTAAGCACCCACAAATCTGATCGTCCAAGTGGAAAAGTCGTGGATATCCGTTTTTAAATCTCCCTGGAACAGTAAAAAACTGGAAACAGTAAATATATTTGTATGGGCAAAAAATAATAATAATCACTTGTTGTGAAACTGAGTAAATATCTGTTTTTTTTTTGGGTAAAATTTAAATTGGAAAAATTAAATAGTGTAAACTGGGATAGAAAGCAGCCAAAAATCTGTTCATCCAAGGGGGAAAGTCGTGGATAACCATTTTTAAATCACCCTGGAACAGTAAAAAACTGGGGTAGTAAGCACCCACAAATCTGATCGTTCAAGGGGGAAAGTCGTGGATAACCGTTTTTAAATCTCCCTGTAATTGTAAAAACTGGGATAGAACCTACATATACTACCTACTATTTCTTCTTTTAGTTCTTCTTTTATACGAAACTGTTGTAGGACATACAAGTCTAAATTTGTCATATGGCAGAAAAAAATTAAATAACTCTCTATTAGAATTTGTTAATGATACTGATGAATCTGATGTCGACAGTAATGATTCATCTGATGAACTTTCTTCATTATTTGGTGATAATACAATTGTTTTTTCATTAATACCAAGTAGATCCATTAATTTCGTTTGCCAATTATTTCGATTATAATGCACAGCCAAATGCAAGGTTACCGGTGTCATTTTTCCTTCAAGAGCAGTTGAAATTTCATTCCAAATTTTCGAAGAGGCTTTTTTCAAGATACCGTTTTCATTAAACAATTCATTTTTTCTTTTTTCAAGATTACTGAAGACAATACCTAGCTCAATTATTGGTTTTCTACCTTTCTTTGATTTCTCCTAAAATAAAATTGTTTAAAAACTTAGACATCAACATTTTATATTATCAGAAAAAAAAGATATAAAGGTATTTATTGTTGATTTTAAAATATTTTATTTTCTAAATATATTATAAAAAGTCAATCTTCCAATCTATTTTACATATAGTAATAATCACTTTAATGTATACCTATAGTATATTGTGTTAAATATTAATTCAATTTTGTATCATTGTAAATAAACGTGTAATTCCTAATAAATTATGAAAAGTTATTGCTGTAATATTATCAATTTCAGAATAATTTATGCTATATTAACTATTGGATTATTAGGATACATTGTCTGAGCTCACCATATATTTACAATTGGTATAGATGTTGCTACATGAGCCTACTTTACATCAGTAACAATAATCATTGCTATTCCTACAGGAAATAACATTTTTAGATGATTAGCTATTATTTATAGATCTAAAATTAATTTTTCACCATCAACAATTTGATCATTAGGAATGCGGAACCACTTTCCTACTTTTTTTTTAATTGCAAGCAAGCATTGCCAATAAATTGTTTGAGAAAAAAAATGTTATTTTATTATTATAATCATAATAACGCCATGTTCGACGTAAATCCGGCCAGTCTGGCGATTCTATTCTGACCAGCATAGAAGACAATACGACCGATGCGACAAAAGAAAAATGTTTATTTTTAGTCGCATTTGTCGGATTCACGTAGGACATGACATAATAGCCTTATAATAATTACTTACTTCTTATTAATTTCTTACTTATACATTTATTAAAACATAAAAGTACATAATTTATAAGGTAACTTACTGTTTTGTTGTCCATTTTCCAAATGCGGCAAGCAAATTATAAGTAGGTTAATCGTATCAAAAATCTCACGTTGGAAATCGTAATACGAAAACGAATGACCGACAATAAAACCGTTTTTATTCACTTTATCGTTTATAAAATGAATGACGATACAATCATATGTAAATAGCAAGATAACAAGACTAAATATAAACTATTTTAATCATTCGTATAGTCGATATACATATAACTATAGAAAGATCGGAGAGAATATTATTTTAAACATTTAAAAATAGAAATATTTTAAAAGACGGTAGGAAAACAATATTATTGTATTGTATAGTATTGTCTATGTACAAATCGTATTACATTTCCTATAGATACCTTCTTGAAATAATCGACCCAAAATCATTAGTGTGAGGGTGCAGGCGGGGTTTCTTCATGGACATAATATCTAATAATGAATAGTTAAATTGTAGGTATTTGTTTATTATTGGGCTAAATTAATTTAGCTTGGAACGTGGCACTGGCACTGTTCACATAAAAAGGTACTTATCAAATTACTTACATTTGCCAAATTTATTTTTAAAATTCATTATTCCTGAATGTATTGGTTTATTAATTATTAAATAATATTATTCATAAAAATATTATTATTCAAAAATATGTACCTACAAGAGAGTAAATAAAATAATATTTATATGAAGTCTGAACAATCCGTTGCCAGTTTGCACTTTATGATTAGTTGGTGGCTATCAGTGTTATAATATTATTTGATAAATCATAATTTATCGGAAAAAAAAACAATATTATGAAAAAAAACGTTGGATAAATAATACCATTGGATAAAGGTAAAAGGTAAACATAATTGTAATAGGTAGTTCAAAAATATATACCAGGAAACCAATTTACTATTACAAGTTGAATATTAGCTATTTTGTTGCATAGTTTTGGCAAGCACTTTATTGACTTGCCAATTTTGAAAACAAACTTGCTATTACTTGCTAAGTATTCGCTATTTTTTGGCATACCTTTGCAGTTGATTGCGTAAAGTGTGTGAACCAAGTGCATGCACGTGTTATATATTAATTATTAAAATAATATTTTATAAGTCATTAATATTGATGTTATAACCAGGTCCGTGAAGTTAGCGGAAAAAATCGAGCACTAATTTCCGCTATAACACCATTATTTAGTGCTAAATTGGTGCTATTCAACTGTAGCATTTTAGAAATTAGTGCTATGGCCAGTAAAAAGTTATAATGGGGCTTACCATTCTCCGCTAACTTCACGTAGCGGGTTCAACATAAGCACCAAAATCCGCTATAGCACCGAATTTTAGTGCTCAATTAGTGCTATTCGATGGTACCGCTTACAAAATTAGTGCTATCTTTCCCTCCGAGTTATGGGGTTTTCAGTATTTCGTCCCAGCGGGTGCACCATCAGCACCAAAATCCGCTATAGCACCACATTTTAGTGCTCAATTAGTGCTATTCGATGGTACCGCTTTCAAAATTAGTGCTATATTTCCCTCCGAGTTATGGGGTTTTCAGTATTTCGTCCCAGCGGGTGCACCATCAGCACCAAAATCCGCTATAGCACCAAATTTTAGTGCTCAATTACAGCTATTTGATAGTACTGTTTTAAAAATTATTCTCAAATTTTCTACTGAGTAATGATCTGTTTATTATTGTTTCCCCTTATACAATTTTGTAGTTTTAATTTTAATTTATTATTAGTGTCTCATAACTTTTATTCTTATAATTTTTTTTTATTAAATTTGTTTTGTATTTTACTATACAATACAAAATATAACTAACTTGACTTCTATTCGAGTTGTGTTAGTTGTCCAGACTTGTACTGTACTATACACTATTTCACTGAGGTAAGTGTTTTTTATTTTATTACTTTTTGTAAGATTTTCACTTATCATATTTTTATAATAATGATTAATTGTGTATTTATTATGTACTTATTTTAGACAAAACACCTAGAACTTAATTTTTAATTTTGTAAAGTGTTTATTACAAATATATTACAATTAATATGATAATAATATAGTAATAATATAATAATAAGGATGATAGAAAAACATTATACAAAGCATTTCAAAATTCTTTAGTATCATCAGATATAGAAATAGCTGGAAAATCATTTAAATTATGGAAGGAATATGTTCAGGTGATGAAAAGACAATATTTAATAAATACCCACAATGGAGGGATATCAATATGTTACCAATTATTGGAGACAAAAATAAATTTGGTGTTTTGCATTCAGAGAGGCTTCAATGCATGGACACCATACAAATAACTTCAGTGATAAATGCAAACTTGTGTCTTTAATTCGTGATTTTCAGATACAAGTTTACTAGACTATAGTCAATGTTATATTTAATATGCTATGCGTAGGTGAAACAGGTTATATATAAATTTTTACATAATATCCTTTGTAGTTATATTACTTTTAATTTAAATTATATACATATTGTCTGCAGTAGGTATAATAATATAAATTATTTTGACATAAAAAAAAACTTAAAATATGGTTATTGATTGCTTTACCAATAATAATTACCATATTTATTCCGTATACAGCATCAGTACCACTGCAACTGAGGTAGATGATCGAACTTCTTTTATTTTTTTATTGAGATCGTTATGGACCTGTAAGTTATTAAAAAAAAAACAATTAGTTCTTGTTTTTATTTAACTTATATCTTATATTGAAATAAAATTTTTGCACTCACTTCCCAATAAAGATGACTCCTTTTAGCATAGCAAATATAATGTCCTAGAGAAGAAATGCCATTTAATGGTGGATTATAGCCTACAATTCCTCTTAGCATTATAGATTTTTTATTTATTTCCACGATGTTTGGTATTTCACTTAACATGCAGTTAATAAATTCATTTGGACATTTTTGGTTTTTATCCGTTGAACACGAGAAAGACAAAATGTGTAGAGGTCCATAGAATTTTTCATACACTAGATTTCCATTGCACACGTCGTCATCAATGATTTCCTCACATATCTGGTTAGCAGATTCAAATTTTACATACTGGTCGATTTTTGTTTGGAGATGGTTAATAGATTCATCGTGAAATTGAAGAAGTATTGTTGGAAAACTTAACTCATTAATTTTTTTAGGACAATTGTTATTGGTACAAATCTTTTTTTCTATGACAGATCGTATATTTAATTTTTTTACAGCTTGTACTACATTGCAATCACAATTAATACGTACAACGTTATTTGGTAAGTCTTCTGTGGGGAAGATATTTCTTAGAATGCTAAGCCTGGAATTCAATACACTTTTTCCAATGTAATTATTTTTTGTGAGTTCAAGTGCTAATTGTACTACTGATTCAATGCCTCTATCGTTTTCAGTTAAGTTACGAAGGTGTATGCTGTCACAGTATGCAACGCCAAGAAGCTGTAAAAGTGAATCAAATCCGCACGTGTTTGACAATGTATAATTCTTCCCTTTGTCATTTGGGCCAATTTTACCTCCAATTATAGTACCACCATTTGGGAGTAGACCCATTTTTGAAGGACTAAATACATTTTCCAATGGAATAGTCATCCATTCTGTGTCAGGATTTAAATACTTACTTTTTTTTTTCGGTATCACAGATTTAATAATTAAGGGGGGATTTTCAATCAGTTCAGTTTCCAAATCACATTGGATATTTTCCATTGGTTCTTCATCAAAACTACACAAATAATCGACTTCGGAACCAACTGTATCATGTTCACTGTTATTAAAATTGTGTATAACTTCACATTTTTCAGATGAATTATTAATTTTTAACGGACGTCCTTTTCCATACCAATTTTCATATTCATTTAAATTGTTGATCATACTCGATTCTGAACACGGTGAACCTTCTGTTTCATCGTGAATATTTGACTCAGAAGTTTGGAAATACCTCAGTCCCGAAGCCAATTTCATTGACCCTATAGTAAATTGATACCATATATTTTGTAAATTAACAAAAACACATTAAATATAAATTAGATAGAAATAGTAGAAAGAGAAATTGAATAGTGAAAAATGTCAATCAAATATTTAAAAAATTTATTATATTTACTGCATTGATGTATGGAAAAACAATGAATCATCAAATATATATTTTTTTGGGGAGAGGGTGGATAATAAAATAAAAACGTATGATAAAAAAAAAAAAATGCTAGGGGCAACCTAGGTGCAATCACGCAGAATAAGCCAGGAAAAAAATTGTATACATCCAAAACATGTATTCAATTAATGTTTTATAAAAAAACTCCACTTTTGAGTATTGATTGATGATTTCTACATTATGCAGTTTGTTCAATAGAAAAATCAAAATTAAAAAACTATTAATTTGTCTCTTAAAACACATGTTCCTTTTTGATCAGCAAAAAAAAAAAAGTTTATAAATGTTTATCATAATATTAATACTTTACTTTCAAGAAATAATGAATGACATTTGACAAAATCGTCGATCCTTATATTTTTTTCAATTCTTAATCGATTTTTTAATTCATTAATGTGACTTTCAACTGAAGCTGATGAAGCTGTTAAATTTCCGTATCCAAAAGAACTACACATTATAGATGACCATAACGGCAACCTTCATAAATACAAATTAATTGAACATTAATTATATTTATAAAATATTATTGTGCAGATAATTTTGTATGATATTAATTATACATATATTTATTAATTGTTCTCTACTTTGTCATTTGTGAAACAATTTTTAATATTATTTTTTTTCCATTATTTTCCTGTGCCCTTATAGTAAAGAAATTTAACATCTTATCTACATAATATGTAAATAATAAAATATATTTAAAGAATTAAAATAAAAATTATTTTGTTTCAAGAATGTTGATACCAAACAGTTTTTAAATAATTTTCAATAATATTATAATCAGTGTCTATTATTAATTATAATGAAAATAATATAATATAAAAATAATATAATAATGTTATATAATTATAATTAATTTTATTATTAATTTTTTTTTTTTATTATTATTTTTTTTATTTATTATTTATAACATAATAGTATTTTTCTAATAAGTAATATAAATAACCAGAAACTTACTTGTAACACAATTGTTTGAATGGAGTCAATAGCTTTGGTAAATACATTAAATTATCTCTTGAACCACTTGTATTTGCTAAGTCTGTTGCTATAATTAAAATACTTGAAACCCAATTTTTTATTTCAACTAAACAAAACTCATCTAGGTCATCATTCGAGGTTTCTAGTTCATGTGTGCAATCTTCAATTTGTAAATTTACAACACTATTGACAATGGATTGCTGAATCCCAAATGCAAATCGTTGCACTAAAAAATGTTTTGCATCTTCAGATGGTGTATTTTCGTTATTTGATTGCCCTTCATCTTTTGACAACATGACAATAAATATATTTTTTATAATCAATTTTGCCTCGTTTAAATCTGTAGCCATTGATAATTGTCCAATTGCTCTTACATAAAATTCTTTGACCCTCCGACGAATATTTGGCCCATTAAATACTTTCCACAGAGTAACAAATTTTAAAACATGTGCAATATCAACGCGAATGAAACAAGATGGTAATTTGTAATTTTCAAATGATTTATTTAAAAAATTCATACATCTTTGTATGTACATGGAACTTCCTTCACTGCAACCAGCAAATGCCATGCAAACTGCATTTATTAGTGCCATAGAAAAATCTATGACAATTTCTTTAGGTGGTAGAGCACCATTTCTTCGCCACTCTAAGAGCCAATAAGCTATTGCATTCGTATTATGTGCCTCTGATAACATTTGTGCTACTGAAATTTGACCTTCGGATTCATTTGGCAATTTGATTACAATTAGGTAAAGAAAGATATACCTTGATAATCCAGAGGGCCGATCAATTTTCTTCACAACATTACCAGTGGCATCAATAGAAATCTTAGCAGCTCGTTCATTCTTAACAAATGCATTATATACTCTTAGTTGATCTGGAGTCCAATAATGTATAAAAAAAGGTTGCATACCAACATTTTTTATTATCATTTGCCAAGGATCACAGTTTTGCATAGCATTTAACGATAAAACCACATTAGAATCATGGCGACTTTCACAACGTTTTTCACTTTTAGCTTTTCTGATGGTTGCTAATCGAGGAAGTAAAGGACTTTCTTCATCAAATAAATTTTTAGATAATTGGCTTGCTAATTCTTTTCTACATAAAGATGAACTGGAGGATGTATTCAAAAGTTTTTTGGCTATCTCTTGTCTACGGTTACCACCAAAACGCCTTTTTTTTAGATGCTGTACATTATTATTCCCAAATATATATAATGTTATAGTTAAACCAAATATCAGTGGATCTGCTAAATTTGTATGCTTCAGTACCTCTCCACGAATTTTTGTAAAACACTACGTATCTGTACAAATGGCATTGAAATGGAAAAAATATGCAGAACTTTCATTAATTGGAACCTCATGAGACTTAAACGACCAGGCACAATTAAATCTTAGTTGATCATAAATAGCATCAGCGAGCGTATTGGTCCAAATTCCAGGCTTTAATTTATTTTTCATCCCATCATCACGTTGCATAATTTTCCATTCCTCTGCTGATATAAAAACTGTATGAACTAAAGTATCATCATTCTGGGACTCTTGATCTAAGGAGCTGTTTAAGTCAATCATAGCTGGATCAGAATCATTATCATCAAAAGCTGTTTGAATATATTGTTTTTTATTATTGAAAAAATCATCAAAATATGGAGAAAACTTATGAATTCGTGTCCATAGTGCTTTTGGGTGTATACTCCAATTATTGTTTTCAATCAAAGTTTTCCATAAAGAACTTGATGGCACTATTAATTTATTATTTATAATGATTTTATCTTTATAATCTTTCAAAATAGAAGAAATTTCTTCATTTGAAACTGTGGGCTTCTTACCTCGTTTCATTTTATATAATACATATATAATATATTATAAATATTAACACTGTGAAAAATAATATTAAAAAAAAAAATCAGAACTGTAAAAAAATATTTATTCAGTATGTAAATTAATTGGAAAGTCAGTAGCTCAAAATTGAAATATAATTCAGATATTCTAGTGCATTTTTTTTATGTAATATATTATGAACTATGAAGTATTATACTTATAATTTGTATACATGTAAAACAATATTTTTTTGTACAATAAAAGATAATTCACCATAACTGTAAAATTTGTTAACGGTAAATTTACTAGACTCATATTACAATGTACAGTGAAGAAGAAAACTATAATTTCAAATAATTATGCTACCTATGTGTTTTTAAATATAATATGTTGCTTATTCAACAAATTTATTTTCAATTTAGTCCTTTAATTTATTTAATAATAATAATAATAGTATATATTTATATATATTTATTTAGCAACAAAAAGTTTAAGTTATAGAGAACAGATAAATAAAACAAACAAGTTGCAAGCTCATCTAAATAAGCAAAAATTGCCTGTGTGTGACAGATAAGCTGAGTTGATATTATAAATATCAAAGCTAGGCACAAACTAGTTAGTTTTAATTCATATTAACTTTATAACTTAACTAATTGAATTTAATAGTTAATACTTTGCTTATTTATTTAATAATCTAATTTAATTTGTTAAAAATAATAAGTTACTAGTTATTTTTGTAGTTTTCTCTTTTTAATTTATTGAATTTTTTAATTTTTAATTTTGTTAAGCTTTCTAATATTCTAATGACTGACATTCCAAGAAATTAAGATTAATACCTACCTATTTGATACATTTGATCAAATTATCATTTGACATTTTGACAGTTGTTCAATTTAATTCTTCATTCATCAGCAATAATTCAAGTTAGTTACCTACCTAGTACCTACCTACTTAATAATTACCTAATTTATTTAATACATTTGAAAAAATGTTTTTTTAAATTTATATTTTGAACTTAAAAAAACGAACTTCTGACTTTTACTCTAACTTATGTTACTATTTTCACCAAACTAATTTCTATCTAATTAAGTTATAACTTTGACAAATTTCAGAAAGTAACTTATATTCTAACTTGGTTACTTTTTAAATTGAAGTAACTTAACTTTAACTAGTTAAAAAAATTGACTAACTTGCCCAGCTTTGAATTAAGAGTTATATAGAAAATGTGTACAAAATAAAAAACACTAAAAAGGTAGTTAAACAAAATAAAAAAATTCAGGTTATGAACAATTAATATTATAGATACGTATTAAAAGAACAAATTTAATTATTGTGCTTTGAGTTTCAAAAATATTATTATTATAATGTGGAATATTTAAATTACAAGTATTTTTTAATCTAGTATTATACAAATGAGTAGGATGAGATTTGCTTATATTACATTTATATAAATACTATAAAATAACGCTTTCATAAATTTGAACCAAAGTTCCAACTCTAAGCTCATAATATATTAAATTAGTAAGATATAATTTAGGTTTTCCTAATATGATCTTAATCAAAAAATTGATTGTAGTAGATAGTACAGTCATATACGAGGAGTATGTAGACCCTCACATAGAAATTCCATAAGAGAAAACTGATTGAGCCAGAGCAAGATAATTCTAAGGGTTCTGATATCAAGCATATATTTAAGCTATCAAAACTTGAATAGTAATTATTATTTTAATTGTTATTTTTTTTTTATATCCTGGTAAAATGGAGGCTATTAGTAATTTATTACAATATAAGAACTGCACAATAATATTTGCATTATATTTTGAATTATAGCTACGCACATTCTAATTAATTAAAATACTGTAAATAAATGAAATAATAAGATAAAAACAAATCTTAAATAATTTAACAAAATGGATCTACCATTCAATGTACTCATATTCCAATACTCAAAGCATAATTAAATAATATTATTCAAATTTCATAGTCTATGGTAAATTTAATACCTACAAAAAAATTATAATTGTTGTATTATTTTACTTTTTGGAAAAACAAAATGAAATTAGCATTTTAATTTATTTTTTAGATTCTAAGCTGAAAGAAGCGTTCTAAGCGTTTTTATGTTTTTTTAAGTCACTTTTTATTGCAGAAAAAATGCTTCGGTATTATGTAACTTTGATGGTTAATATAAATACACTTTGTTGTAACTTTTGAATAGCCAAATTGAAATAATGTTTAGTACCTATTAAATTTTCTTAATAATTGGAAAAAACAAAAATAATATTTATGGAAAATGGAAATTTTTCCATAAACTCATATTAGACAAAATCAACTTTCTTATTTTCTGTACCTAAATTATAAATGAATGTCCTTATTGAAAATATTAATCTGAACGTTTAATAGACATGATTATATCTAATTATATTATAATTTTGACTTTTTTTGAATTATTCATGTAGGTAGGAAATGTTTTTATTATTTTAATTTTTTTAACATTGCTTTCAACAGATAATCAAATTTAGCTTGATAGAAAAAATGCTTAAGTAGAAAATCGAAGCATTTACTGTCCCAAAATGTGACACAAACAAAATTGGAAAAATATTGAGGTGTAATTTTTTTGATTTGACTGTAGCAAATTTGTGCTATTAAATTCTGTTAAAAAATTTAAGGCAGGAGTATGCAAGTAAGGAGCTATTTTACTATAGGTTTCACATATAACCATTCATAATTCATGTACTTGGACTTCTAATTCAACCATCACATTTTGCACCATAAGCAATGTTGAGGCCAGCTCAACAAATTTCCACCAGGGAAATATTAATATGGTCCGATAACTCAACCAACCAACTAATATATTACCTAGTACCTACATTAACTTAACCTCTAAAAAAGATATCCATAAAATCATTGGTTATAAAAGAATCATGACATCTTGGGGAGTGTTTTGAAATTATCAGATGAAGATTGGACAAAATATTGAGAAATATGGGTTAAGAATATTATTACCCAGCAGTCATCATATGTATTAATTATGTGTTTGTAACCAATAAAAACAGAAATATCTGTCTAGCAGAAATTTCTATAGAATATAAATGTATCAGGACATCTTGTGGAGTGTTTTGAAATTATCAGATCAAGATTGTACAAAATATTGAAAAAAAAGGGTTAGTAATTATTACCCAGCAGTTACCCTATGTATGAATGATGCGTTTGTAACTAAAACAAAAATAAATATCTGTCCAGCAGACATTTCCAGAGAATATAAGAGCATTAGGTATAAGTTTAAGAACCTTAAGAACAATTTTAAAGTGTATCGGACCGATATGAAAGAAATCAGTTCAAAACCAAACATTTGTTAGTCAAACATAACCTAATAAATGAGTAATGTTTGAAAAGATTTCCATTATGGTAGAAATAAGTTGAGCAAGCTATTTAAGTATGGTGCATTCTTACGTGTGATTTGTTTTGAAATACTTGAAAAGCAGAATTATGACTTTGTGTTGAAAATACTGTGTGCAAACGTATCACGCAACAATGCAACATAGACAGTAGAGTAGTTGACATAGCAGTCAGGCCTATAAAAAAAAAGTGCGGCCAGTGAAATAAAAACCTAACCTAATTTAGTAGGTGTTTAATTATTTGTAAATACTAAATAGTAATACGAGCTTCTTTCTTTTGTGTAACTTGGGCCGTGGTTGTATGCACAGACCAGCTGCTGCAACCTGCAGATAGCACTATCATAAATTGTGATAAAACTATGTCTATAATGATAACAGTGGCGATATGCAAGGAGGGATGGGGACAGTTGGGTCGCTTGATAAGAATTGGGTCCCGTGATAAGAAATTATAGTTGATAACCTTTCAAAAGTTTGAATTCTAACCTCAAATAAAAAAAATTACAAATTAATACCAACCACCAGGGATTACATACCAGGGCTATACCAGGGATTTAGCAGTGACACCAATACGAAATAAGTCACGTCAGTGATGTCATGCTAGCGGCACTCGTCGCTACGCTCCTCGGCACCGTCGCTCCGCTCCGCTAATCGAAAATATCCCCCGACTTGCTGTGCAACACCACATCAAGTTAGTCACATGGTAACCACAGAGTAACCGCCGCATAACCACTCATACCATATTTGGACAAGTGCTTATCACTCAATTTTAATAATGCTGATAAATTTGGCTGTCATCAGGTAGGGACCCAACTGCCCGATGCCCTATCAATAACAGGGAGGTGTAGAAGCGCTGTCAATTATTTTATCGTTCTGTACAACCACGGGTTGATGCGCAAATGGTGTATATTGTACAGTACCATTGCTTTTGGGGAAAATAATAATGTATAATATTTGGTATTTTATTTGATGGTATCAATAGGAATTATTATATTATCACTGATAGCATGGCTCAGCATAGGTAACCGATTTATTAAATCTTTCACAATATCTTTTTTTCCCAGAACTATTCATCCTGTAAAATAAACACTACTTATATTACTCTATGATTCTTATTATTATATTATTACTATATAATTAAAATATTAATTGTAATATATTTGTAATAAACACTTTACAAAATTAAAAATTAAGTTCTAGGTGTTTTGTCTAAAATAGGTACATAATAAATACACAATTAATAATAATTATAAAAATATGATAAGTGAAAATCTTACAAAAAGTAATAAAATAAAAAACACTTACCTTAGTGAAATAGTGTATAGTACAGTACAAGTCTGGACAACTAACACAACTCGAATAGAAGTCAAGTTAGTTATATTTTGTATTGTATAGTAAAATACAAAACAAATTTAATAAAAAAAAATTATAAGAATAAAAGTTATGAGACACTAATAATAAATTAAAATTAAAACTACAAAATTGTATAAGGGGAAACAATAATAAACAGATCATTACTCAGTAGAAAATTTGAGAATAATTTTTAAAACAGTACCATCAAATAGCTGTAATTGAGCACTAAAATTTGGTGCTATAGCGGATTTTGGTGCTGATGGTGCACCCGCTTGGACGAAATACTGAAAACCCCATAACTCGGAGGGAAATATAGCACTAATTTTGAAAGCGGTACCATCGAATAGCACTAATTCAGCACTAAAATTTGGTGCTATAGCGGATTTTGGTGCTGATGGTGCACCCGCTGGGACGAAATACTGAAAACCCCATAACTCGGAGGGAAATATAGCACTAATTTTGAAAGCGGTACCATCGAATAGCACTAATTGAGCACTAAAATTTGGTGCTATAGCGGATTTTGGTGCTGATGGTGCACCCGCTGGGACGAAATACTGAAAACCCCATAACTCGGAGGGAAAGATAGCACTAATTTTGAAAGCGGTACCATCGAATAGCACTAATTGAGCACTAAAATTCGGTGCTATAGCGGATTTTGGTGCTGGTGTTGATCCCGCTACGTGAAGTTAGCGGAGAATGGTAAGCCCCCTTATAACTTTTTACTGGCCATAGCACTAATTTCTAAAATGCTACAGTTGAATAGCACCAATTTAGCACTAAATAATGGTGTTATAGCGGAAATTAGTGCTCGAATTTTTCCGCTAACTTCACGCATCTGTTATAACCATCTATAACAATACCGATTTCACCAGCCATGCTTAAAAATAACGTACATGAATAATTTGGTACACCGAAGTCTGTTTGATTGTTGTGGACATAAATCAATGTTGCGAATTCTATAACTTATGTTTAAAATTGTTGCAAGAAATCTATAACACCTCAGTACAAGTTTGACTTTGATCAACCATTCTCAGGGAGTCAACTTCAAGACGTAAAAAAGTTATATACAACAGCTAAATGATTTCAGTTTAAAATATTAAATGTCCTAAATGTTTGTTTAGGATACTAAATACTCGGAAATTCAAATTTTGGATTCAATTAGTAGGTATTTATGTTGAAACTAAAAAATACAGAAACAATATGTATACTTAGGTATATAAGATTTTTTTATATTAAGAAATAAAAATTTAATTTATTAATTTAGGCTTTTTATTAAATTTGGAATTTTTTATTTAACTTTTTTTTAGATATATTCAGTTTTTTTATTCTAATTCGATAAAAATCTATCTTGAAAAATTATTCTTAATTAATAAATAAAAAAAAATGATTCTACATTAAATAAAAAAAAAAACTGGGATAAAAACCGACCATCATGAATTGAAAATCTTATTTGGTTAAAAAAAGTCAAGTCGAGGACTAAAATCTATGTTTTAATTATAAAAATGTAATTTGAATAAAAATTAGAAGCAATTTTTCTAAAGAAGTTTGAAATTCCTAGGTTTAAGTGTGGGGGGCTACGGCGAAGTTGCCCCCCCCCCCCCAAGTAAAAAATTATTTTTGCCATGCAAATTGTGAAAAGTGCATAGCAAATTCTAGCAAATTAATAGCAAATTGCTTAGAGTGGTTTGAAGTTCCTGGGTTAAAGTGGGGGGGCCAACTTCACACACGTGCCGTCGTGACAGCTTTTAACCACGCCCATTGTATCAACGACGTAGCCGCGCGTATTAGTCTCGGGAGAGACGATTTATTCATGTTCAAACCGTTGACTCGTCCGTATCATATCAATATCATATCATATCTTTGCACATTGCACACTATTTGTTTTCTCTTTCTCTGACTCTTGCGCAACAGCACTTTTTCACTAGAATTAATCTCGTGTTGTCAACTTTAGTAAAATAGCAAATTTACCTATTACTAAATTTACATGGGTCAGAGAAAAAAAATCAAATAGTTCACCGACTATTATCAACCCATTTTATAAAACAATCGCGCGCGTTCACTAACTAATTATTAATTAAAGTTACCATTTGCCTTAATGGCTAAATATATTATAAATATATGATTTATATTGATCAGGTTATCACTTGTTATGATTTATTGTGTTTAGGTTATTATGTTCTCACAAAAGAAATTATTATATAGTAATATAGTGAATAATATATTAAATAATACTAGGTATTAAAAATATTATATTATTGTTTGTTTTTATTTTTTTGTTGCTGGTTTATATGATCTGGTTCTTTAATATCACTTATTAATAAGCGTTTACAATACTGAGGATTTATCAATCCTGGTAGTAAACATTCCATATAAAATCTGAAACAACCATTTGAATTCATATTTTAAAATTTATAAAAAAAAAATTATTAAAAGTTATAAATTGTTGTGCGATAATAGGCAATACATACGTTTTTAAATAATTTAACATTTTTTCGGCCCAAAAGTGTTGATCGTAAATTATTTTTTCAACTGAAATCCATTTTTCAGAATATATTACGAAGTAACAAACGCTCCTTCTAGTTATATGCAATTGCCCTTGTATCTGCTAATAATAGTCACATGATTTCTTTAGTTCAGTTATGTTTTCACCGTTTATATTTTTTATACTGCTATACTTAATCTGTAAAATAAAATGAATAAGTTTTTTTTATGTTTTAGTTTTTAAAATGTGTTAAATAATTATAATTATTATATTATGGTACTTTTTTTTCCTTTATCGCATGAATTATGGTATCACAGTCTTTTGCTGAGAATGGACATTTAATTTCGATCAATGAATCATGATAAACCATCTAAAATATTAATTTTATTATAATATGATAATAATAAGGTAGGTTTAATGTTGTATAGCTTGAACTTTTTGTAGTTATATTAGGTACCTGGGCTCGCAGCTAAATAAGGTATTTCAGAATCCACACATAGACCAGCTGGAGAAACCTTTAACCCAAATTTATTTTCAAATTCATTTCTAGCATATTGCTCCATACTTTTTCCATAGTCTAACGCCTTTGCATGTATGTTGTTACCATACAGTAAACCATGAACGGTATTTTTACAAGACGTATGTGGTCTCATTTTACATATTTTTCCGAAGTTAGATGCAGTTATTCGGTTTCGTCGTTCGATATGCCAAAGTTGAGAGTCGGCTTGATTTCTAGTTTCTTTTTCCAAATAAGCTGTGTTAATTATAAATAAATAATAAGTTAACATATACAAAAGATATATTTATTTATTTTATATAATCAGGGGCGTGCCTAGGGGGATGCAAGAGGTGCGCGTGCACCGGGCGCTATTGACCACCGGGGCGCCAAATGCATTTTTATAATCTAAGTAATATTACTAAAATACTCAATATTAATTTTTTTCTCGTCGAACACCACTATCTCGACATAATTAGCATTGCCTTGATTGCCTACTGGTTGACAAATATAGTGTTTTTATTTTTAGCGTTAGTATTTATCTTTTCCCCGAAATGACGACGTCGCTGATCGCCGTCGTCGATAACAACTATATTATTATTATTGTTACTTGATAAAATTAATTTAATAACAATAATAACATAGACTGCGACATATAACAACGACTGGAAGGAGTTGTACGATTTTATTTTGAACCCATGATATCTAGTGTTCAGACGTACAGTGTTCACGTCATAGTGCATATTTTTCATTAGGAAACAATTATTCATTAAAGCCTCAAAGGTAAGTTACTTTTCGTTTAATTGAACAAATAAAAATTTGTAAATAAATGACACCGGTTTAGTATGATACTCAATAGGTGTCCATGATATTGAATTATTTGATATAATTTTACTTATGACTAAAGACCGGATTTTTGTGCAGCTAAAATCTAAAAAATGTGCAATTAAAATGTTAAAATGTGCAAAAACGTGCAATAACAAAATTTTCATTATAGGTACTTCAAATTTTAATTTTAATAAGTAATAAATAATAACTAATAACTGACTTTACAATATTTGATTAAAATAATAATAAACTGACAATATGTATATAACTGACTTTACAATATTTGATTAAAATAATAATAAACTGACAATATGTATATAACTGACTTTACAATATTTGATTAAAATAATAATAAACTGACAATATGTATATAACTGACTTTATAATATTTGATTAAAATAATAATAAACTGACAATATGTATATAACTGACTTTACAATATTTGATTAAAATTTATAATCATGTACATTTCCAAGTTTTTTTCTTTAAAATTATGTCTTCTGTCACTTAATATATGTTTTAACTTATAGTTAAATTATTTAACTATAAAATTGTATATAACACGAGTTGACTACGACGGTCGCGGATAGACTGTAGTACTGTATGTGTACCTATACTGTATATGTAATCGATAATCTATCGACTATCGTAGTACCTTAGTCATTATCTTAATTACTTTGTATTATATCGTTATATATATATAATTATATTGTTAGATATAAAACACCGATAGCAGCATTTATCGATTAGCACCGATAAAATTAATACAAAAATACAAAAATATTTGTATAAAAGTACATTTTTATAAAAAAAACCCGAAACGTGCAATTTTGTGCAAAAACCCAAAAACGTGCAATTTTGTGCAACATAAAACTTTTTTTAAATTAATCTACATCTCTTGATTTGGATTTGTAGCTTGTTTCTATTGAATTTAGAACACGCCATAAAAAGATGCAATTGCACGGAAATCCGGTCTTTACTTATGACTAAAACCAATTTTGCTTTTTAACTGTTATAATTTTTACAATGAATTTACAATGAAATCACTCAAAACAACAAATGTTATAGATACTCATATTCATATACAGTTATAATTGTATAACATATTTATTCAGATAATAATAATAATCAGATATCTAATGACATGCTGTTTTAGTTATAAGTTTTGTTTAGTTTTAGTTCAAAATAGTTTTGAAATTAAATTTAGTTTCATATTGAACCAAAAAAGCAAATGTTTTAGTTATAACTACAAAATTAAAACTTAAGTAGTATTGTGGTATTTTTTTTTTGCGTGTAGGTATTAATTGAATTATTATAATTTGTAAATTTTGACGCGTGTACCTGAGTCAGGTTACCTCCGTCCGCCCTAATTAATTTAATTAATATAATATGTGCCTTTTCCGTAACCCGTATAACGAATAAAATTAGCCTATACACTATAATGTTCGTTTGTATTTTGTTCGTTTTTCTTTTTTGCTCCGGTGCAAGAGCCTTAAATTGTCTTGTTTCACAGTATTTTTCTTAAAAGAGTAATTAATTTTTAAAAATTGCTTTAAATAAAAATATTTTATTAAAAGCAAAATTTAAAATGTGTTAATTTTAATACATACACCCCCGACTCACCCTGATTGCGCCGGGGACGGAACAATAGTTAGCCCGTACGGCCCGATCGCTTTTTACTTCGCGCGCTGTACTCACACACCGACCGACCTGTGTATAGATGTGTATGTGTGTGTAGCGACTCAAAGGAAGTGGACGGGGTCGCCGAGCAAGACCAGAGAGTGCTAGTGTGTGGGTGGGTGTGTAAATGTGTGTGTAATGTGATGTGTATATAATTAAAAGAAAATTGTAACACGTTTTAGGTAAAATGCGTTGCTGTATAATTCACAAATTTAATTTAATAATATTGATAATACACAATATAATATATAATAATACCACAGCGGTACAGATATATAAATTATAATTATAAACGGCGCTGGTTGTACCAAACCGATAATACAAAAAGATATTTATAAAAGTATATATATATAATAAAAACTTACAATACGACGGTGATCAGCTGGCCAGCTATCCTATGGTTTTTAATAATAATTATAATAATAATGACGGCACACACAATGCGTCGTAATAATAATTAAATACAATAATTAAATACAATAATCAAAAACAATAATAATAGCGCCGGCGATTCGCGCCCGACTAAATACAATAATAAAAACGCTGGCGATTTGCGCCACGACAACTAGGTACGGTATAAAAAACGACGGCGATTCGCGCCTATAAAAAGGTAGCTACGTGTCGACTGTTTGCGACGAGCGAACGAACTGATTGCCGCACCGCGCCTGGCCCTTGCTGGACAGTACCTGGTTGCGGTCTAATCTACATATTACATAATAATTAATAATCTTAATAATAACTGTGTGTGGTCGGTCGGTGGGTACATTGCTATTGTCGCGGCGGCGACACACCCAGATACTAAGTTTGATAGATTTATAAAAAATAATGAACAATTAATATATTTTAGACTAAAATGGGCCCCCCAAAAAAATCTGGTGCCACGAATAGAAAAATTCAAAAACAAAAATTGGAAGATAATGATAAGTTGTCTAAGCAAATGAAATTATTTTTGTCGAAATCATTAGAAGATAGTAGGACGGAATTATCCAATGATTTACCACTTATTATTAATTCTCTACACCCTGAAGACTCTCAGGATCAGGAAGATCATGTAGACTTTTCTATTAATGTAGGAAATGATTTGTCTAAACAGACATCAACAAATAAAGATAATGTTTCGGTCGTTTCGGATTTCATAAATTCAATACCCTCCACTTCCTCGGATAATAATTTGGAAAATATTGTGCAAAAACCATTACATTTCAATGATCCGTCTTCTTGGCCTTTCATCAATGATAAAATTAGAACACTTCTAATAGAACAAGGACCTAAACAAGGTAAAAATTCAGATTTTTCTTATTCAGAAAATTTTGAGCAAAGAAAATTTTCAGCAGATTGGTTTTTTAAAACCATCCCGAATGGAGATAAAAGTTGAACGAAATTGGTTAATGTATAGTGATGTTACAAAATCCATTTATTGTTTTCCCTGTATGCTATTTCCTTCACAAAAAATGAGTAAGGCATTACAGTCCCTAAAACCGGATTTAATGATTGGAGAAAACTTAGTCCGAGAATTCCTGACCACGAAAATACATTTGATCATAAATCTAATGTTTTTACATGGAAACGTTTTGAAAAACGTTTAAGAGAAGGAAAAACAATCGATAAAGAATTACAAAAAGAAATTTTAAATGAAAAAAAAAGGTGGAAACAAATTTTAAAAATTATCCTCGATTGTGTTCGTTTTTGTTGTGTTAATAATTTGGCTCTTAGAGGTTCCAGTAATGATATTACTAAGTCTAATTGTGGCATTTTTTAAAACTTGATTGAACTAATAAGTAGTTACAACCCTATTATTGCGCAACATTTATCAAATTCCAATAGAAGAACTACTTATTTATCTAACAAAGTTCAAAATGAGTTCATTTGCTTACTTGGTAATTCTGTCAGAGAAAAAATAATTTCTAATATCAAAGAAGCTAAATATTATTCTATAATTTTTGATTCAACGCCCGACATTTCACATAAAGAACAAATGACTCAAATTGTTCGTTATGTAGTTGAATCCAATGATAAATATACAATTGAGGAAAGTTTTATCGATTTTATAACTACAACTAAAAAAACAGGCCAAGGGTTAGCTGAAGAAATTTTAAAAAAACTTTCCGAAGATGGATTAGAATTTAAAAATTGTCGCGGTCAAGGTTATGACAATGGTGCCAACATGGCTGGAAAAATTAAAGGTGTCCAATCTCGATTACAGGAAATAAATAAACATGCACAATTTTGTCCTTGTACTGCGCATAGTCTAAATTTGGTTGGAGCCCATGCATCTCGAGTTTCAGTCAGAATGGTAACTTTTTTCGGAACAGTACAAAGTATATTTAATTTTTTTTCTAGTTCGACTGCTCGTTGGAACATAGTATCTCAGTTTTTAAAATGTACATTGAAATATCATAGTGATACACGTTGGGAATCGTAGTATAATGCTGTACATTCATTACTTACTCAGTTGAAATATGTTATACAAGCATTACAACACATATCTGAAAATTCAGAATTTGGGGATGGTTTCTCCGGTGCTCAAAGTCTACTTGGTTTAATTAATGTTGAGTTTGTCTATCTTTTGGTTATGTGGGACTCAATTTTAAATCAAGTATATAAAGTTAATATTACCTTGCAAAAATCAAATATTTCTATTTCTAATGCATCAAAAATTGTGATGGGCTTAAAAAATGCTTTGGAAGAAATGCGAAATGAGGGATCAGAAAATATTAATATTTTAGCAAATAATGTATGTAATGAAGCTGAAATTTCAACAATATTTAAATCTATAAGGCCAAAAAAAATTAAGAAAATGAGTGGTGAACAAGCATCTGATTCAACATTTACTATACAACAGGAACTTAAATTGGAGTACAACCAAGTTATGGACACTTTAATTTCACAAATATCTTGGCGTTTTGAAGCATTGTCGAACAATGCTAACGATTTTGAATTTCTTTCTGGGTTCCATCTTAATACGTTGTCGATTGAAGATCTTAAAAAACACGCTGCTGATCTAGTTTTAAAATATAGTTCAGACCTGAATAGTGAATTACTGAATGAAATTGAATGTTTTAAGTATCAAGGAGAAGCGATTATACCTAATTTAAAAATGGCATAAAAACATATGAACTAAGCTCAGTGTATCCAAATTTAGTTATCGCTTACAGACTATTACTTACTTTTCCTGTAACTGTTGCATCTGGGGAAAGATCATTCAGTAAACTTAAATTAATCAAAACATATCTCCGTTCAACTATGACTCAAGAAAGATTATCGAATCTTGCTATACTGTCAATAGAAAATAAAATTTCACAAACTTTCAATTGTGATGATGTTATTTGAAAATTTTGCATCGATCAAATCTCGAAAAATAAGTTTATGAAAATCTAGTCAAGTACTTATTATATTTTAAAAACTTAATTATTATAGTATTTTATTAAGACTATTTACTATAAATCCATTCAAAAGTTTAGTAATATTAAATTAAGAATTAAGATAATATACATTTTTAATACTTGTAACCTAAATAAAAATAATTAACTCAGTGATGCGATTTTTTATTTTGATTAACATATTAACTTAAATACTGTTTACTTCAAACATTATCACCTATTTTAATAACATGTTTATACTATTTCATACTTATAATTTATAACTATTATATCAGCGTTTCCCAAAGTGTGTTCCGCGGAACCCTAGGGTTCCGCCGGACTATCTCAAGGGTTCCGTCAGATGTATATGTGATGTTGAGAAAATTATTTCATATTATATTTGGATTATTTATATAAAAAATATTATTTTATATTATTTAAAAAAAGTTCACCTAAAGTCTAAATAATAGTTATTATAGTATAATATCGTTCTTAAATATTTGTTGTATGTACTTGAAATTGAACAGAATAAAATTATAACACTTATATACCTATAAACGTTGACATTACGTTAACGATGTAGATTTGTAGAATTAGATAAGCGTGTCAACGCGATTGCCAGTAAATTGTGCGATAACTTATAAAAATAACTTATGTGCACGCGTTCGCGTTCGATACGATTGATACATTATATCCGTAATCGTAATGAGTTAAAATTAAGAGATTATGATTCAGTTGGCATATAGTTGTCATACGACATACTTAGTGTACGTTGTTACTCCGTTATTAATTATTATTTATTATAAATACAACATAAGTACAAATAAAAAGTTTGCCATGCATAATTGGCTTAGAACAGGACGGTTGTTGGCCAAAACAACAAGTAATAATATTGATGAGACTGTGGCGTCTTCATCAACAATAGAATCTCAACAAGTTATATTGAAAGATGCTATTCCTAGTTGTTCGGTAAGAAATTATTATAATTATATAATATAATATTATATTATCATTATTATTATTTAATTTATTTTAGATTACTAATGTCATGGAAAATAATTCTCATAGTAATATTTCGGAAAAAAGTATAGTTGTACCTGAAATTATTGAGTTAAAACCTTCAAAAAAGAGAAAATACGATGAATCCTACCTTCAATTTGGATTTATTCCTGTTGGTACTGCAGAAAGACCTGATGGACAATGTGTTATTTGTAATGTAATTCTTCAGAACAGTTCTTTGGCACCTGCAAAACTTAAACGACACCTCAAAACCAACCATCCAAATTTGATGAACAAGGAAATGGGCTATTTTAAAAAACGTAAAGAAGAACATAATAGCAGCTTGTCTGCCTTACATAAATACGCGAAAAACGACAGTGAAAATGCAACAGAAGCATCATTTATTTTGAGTTACAGCATTGCTCGTGCTGGTAAACCACATACAATTGCTGAGTCTCTAATTAAACCATGTATGACTGAAATAGTTCGCTGCATGATTGGAGAAGAGGCTGCTAAGAAAATTGCAACTGTTCAATGCTCCAACAACACTATATCTGATCGGATACATAAAATATCGGACCATATTGAAGATCAACTAATAAACAGGTTGAAAAGTTGTAACATGTTTGCTATTCAACTTGACGAAAGTACTGACGTTGCTGGACTTTCAATACTGCTTGTTTTCGTGAGGTATATTTTTGAAACATCTATCGAAGAAGATTTATTGCTCTGTACTCCTTTGGACACAAATACCACAGGTGAAGAAATTTTTAAAGTCATCGATAGTTATATGAATAAACATCAGGTTGATTGGGTTAAATGTATCGATGTATGTAGTGATGGAGCTGCAGCTATGGTTGGAAAAATTAAAGGAACCGTGACAAGAATAAAAAATGTCGCACCAAAATGTCACAGTAGTCATTGCGTTTTACATCGCCACGCTTTTGTTAGTAAGAAAATGCCATTGGAGTTAAAACAAGTTCTTAACGAGGCTGTATGTATTGTAAACTATATTAAGAGTCGTCCACTCCAGTCTAGACTTTTTAAAAAAGTATGTGAAGAAATGGGTAGTCAGCATTATTCACTTCTTCTTCACACTGAAGTCAGATGGCTTTCAAGAGGAAAGGTTCTAAGTAGGTTGTTTGAACTGCGCGATGATTTAAAGATTTTTTTTTCGGGACAAAATCTGTCTATATCTATGAGTTATGTCGAGTTATTACATGATGACCAATGGCTTATAAAATTAGCTTATCTCGCAGACATATTCAGTAAACTGAATGAAGTTAACAAGTCTTTGCAAGGAAAAACAATAACAACATTCGTGGTCAGAGACAAAAATATAGCATTTAGAAACAAACTTAACTTTTGGATTGCATGTGTAAATGAGAATAATTTTGAATGTTTTCCTCTCTTGATGGATTTTTTAAAGGAAAACGAATCGCAGCTAACAACTAATATTAAAAAAATTGTTATCGAACATTTGGAAAACCTCGAAAAATCATTGTCTCAGTATTTTCCTGCTACTAATAATGACGTTGATTGGATACAAAATCCTTTTGTGAACAAAAAAAAACCTGCAATGTTATCCATGCTCGAATATGAGCAGTTAATTGAAATTAAAAGCATGTCAAACAGAAATTTGAATCTGGATCTTTAAACGAATTTTGGATTGAACTTAAGGACGAGTACCCATCTCTAGTTGAAAAAGCTATTTTTACTCTATTACCTTTCGTAACAACCTACCGTTGTGAGGCTGGATTTTCCTCTTATGCGTATACAAAAAATAAATACAGAAATAGAATGAATGCCGCTCCAGACCTACGAATTCAAGTTTCAGATATAAAACCTAATTTTAAAAATATTATAAATCAAACAATGAAACAGTTCCATTCTTCTCACTAAAAATATTAATAGTATGTATATTTTAAAATCTAATTAATTATAATTTTTTAAAAATAAATATTTGTGATGATTAAAAAATAAATGTTTGTTATTTAAATAAATAAAATTTTCATTGAAAAAATGGGATTGAGTTGGAAGTAAAGACACTAGGGTTCCGCAAAACACAAACTATTTCCTAAGGGTTCCGTGATCCTAAAAGTTTGGGAACCGCTGTATTATATTATATATTATACAGATTTGGTGAATTTCTGAGTTCAAATAAAATGTATAATAATTATTAATACTATTGCATTTGTCAATATTATTCACAAAATATATTCAAAAAAGGCTCTCTCCTTGTTTACATATCATCTTTAGATGTGTTTGTACAATTTACATGTCGACAAAAATGTTTAATGTGAAAAATAAGGTAAATCTGACAATTCTATCTCCGGCTCTTCCCTAATGTTTTTACAAGTATAAAAATATTTTTAGAGGAGGTGGGGGCGCTAGAAATTATTCTTCGCCCCGGGCGCTGATTATGCTAGGCACGGCACTGTATATAATATATATTTTTGGAGTATAATATATTGCAGTTATGGTTTGGTACGCAAGCCTCTTCATTGTTGTTGATTCAAAACAGGGTATATACGTATTATACGTATCTACTTATTAAAACATTTTTTTTTTATGTATGCTTACTTCGATCCACTTCAGATAGACTCTTAATAAACGCATTTTTTTATTTTTTATATCTTCTTCTGATATATTATCCATCAATGGCTCAGTCAAACCATAATCCTCGTTGACGAAAAGCTTGAGCCCACAAGATTTAAAATTAATTTTATTTTTAGGAAATAAAATTCTTGTCTTGTGTTATTATCCCTTATCCTTTTAGCGTCAGATACAAACCGTTTTCCAAATGTTCCTGTTTATATATATATATATATATATGTGTATAATAATAGGGTAAGGTACATTGTTAAGAAATGTATACAAATAATTTAAAAAATAAATATTTAGGTAGTTATTTTGTTTTTAAATTACCTGGACTTGCATTAGTTATAGATTTATGAATTGTACGTAAATATGATTGTGAATTAAATGCAATAACAGCTACCTCTATTCTCGTGTTATATGTGTTTTTTTGAGACAAATTTGTTCTTTTTCCACCAATAAATTTGTTAACCATACTATTAAATTGCTCACATATATTATTGTCAACATTTTTTAAGAGACTCTGGGCATTGTTGAATAAACGTCGATTAGCCATATTAATTTCCCTCATTATACCACAGTTTTCAGCGATGTAAACAAAATTTTGATCTCCAGATTTTGATCCTTTACAAAAATATTTGTTACACTTTCTATAGTCTCCTAATATGTGATAGGGACTGTTCATTATATCATTTGCCAAATCTTAAAATATACGAAATATATTAGCTTCTAAATTGATTAAAATTTTACTGATTCAGTAAATAATATTTATAAAAATTAACACCTGAAATTTTTTGCGTTATAGACTTATTCTCCTTTTTTCTATACTTTATAGCTGTTACAATACCAGTTCTAAATCTCATTATATTTGATAATATAAATCTACGTAGATTTATAGGATATACACATTTTTTTGCAGCCGCAGTAAGTTTTTGGCAATAATTCCTTAATAAATGGTTTCTACATTCGATTTTCTGTATTAAAAAATTAGGAACATACGGCAAAACTTCGTTGAGACGTTTGGTGACAGTACTATCTCCATCGCCTAAATAATATAAGTAGGATAAAAAAGAGAGTTCTGGAACCCCAGCCTGCTGGCTCAGCCCTATACCTGATGGCTCAACCCGTGAAACCCGTTGCTCAACCCATATACATCTATACACCTCTGCTCAACCCATGGGTTGAGCAGATCTATCACATACGTACACGACATTCCCCCCGCTACCCCGCTCTTCAGATACCCCCACCATCAATCACGCACTTGTACGATAATCCCCCCGCCACTCTTCCATATCAATTAGCCGCGGGAAATAATTTAAAAATTTTTTTGCCGAACCGGGATTCGAACTCGAACAGGTCGCTTCCCATACGACAACCACACCACTGCGCAACTTACTCGCTTATGATTAAAATGTAAATTCTATCTCATTTAACTGGTGTTTACGACAATCGTTCACATACGTACGAGATGTATAATTTCCCCCACCACCACCACCACAACCACTATACCTTACAAAAGGCCGCCGCGAACGCGCGCGAGCCCGCCACCGCGTTATCATACCTATGTTATCAGTTATCACATCTATAAATACTTACATACGCACTTACGTACAAACACACATACATACATATATACACGTTATACATCTCAAACAAACACACATTCAAATATATTATAATATAGTCTACATATAATATACATAGGTACTTACATATATATAAACAATTATACACACATCATTATCACAGTGACTTGAACATATAATATTCCACTGATATTTCTAACAATAAACATTCTATAATTTCCCCCCACCACCACCACCACCAACACCACCAACGCTACACCTTACAAAGGGCCGCCGCGAACGCGCACGAGCCCGCCACCGCGTTATTATATCTATGTTATCAGTTATCACATCTATAAATACCTACTTACATACGCACTTATGTACAAACACACATACACATACATACATACATATATATATATATGTACAAACACACATACACATACATACATACATATATATATATATATTCATACATACATACATACATATATACATACATACATACACACACGTCATACCTCTCAAACAAACACACATTCAAATATATTATAATATAGTCTACATATAATATACATAGGTATTTACATATATCTAAACAATTATACACACATCATTATCACAAACCCCTGAACATATTATTATACAATTTATACACTTATTACTTACATATCAATAAAACGCATCATATAAATATGATATAACCATACACATACAAACTATAATATACTATTAAACATTATACAGTACTCTTCAGTTTTCATTCTGAACTTATATATACATACATACAAACACACATACACATACATGCATACATACACACTTACATACATACATACATACATACATACATACATACATACATACATACATACATACATACATACATACATACCCACATACACATACATACATACATACATACATATATACGAACATACGTTATGCTCATAATATAATATAAGGTACCTACAACATCACACATACCTATATACAAATATTATACCATAATATTATATACTTATTACTTACATATCAATAAAACGCATAGGTATATTTATTCATATAAATATGATATAACCATACACATACAAACTATAATATGGTATTACACACTATACAGTACTCATCAGTTTTCATTCTGAACTTATATAATAATATTTACAACACACACAAGCTCAACATATATATTATATACCTTATCATACATAGGTACACGCATGCATGCATAGATACATACATTCATATCACATCACATCACATACACACACACACACACACACGATTCCAGTATTCCATATAGTATACAAACAAGCCACCCAGTCCTTCGTTATACATGAGAATAAATCTCAAACACACACAGACATAAACTTGTAAAAATATTTATTTTCAAAATATACACGTCGGAATATAGGTACATTCGCTTGCATTCACACATTCCTCTCCCCGACAACATACGGAAATATTAATTATAATATATATATATATGTATATATGGTCAATCGTTTAATCGTTTACAGATGATGATGAGTTTCATTCACACATTTCTCTAGCACAACACACTTACACTCATATACCCATAGGATAGTTCATACATATTTAGATACTTACATAGTCGCATATTATATGCATACATACACACATTCATCAGGTATCACAAACACCCAAACATATTATAATATATATGTATATGCAGTATTCATTTATATTTAGTTTATGTACATATATTCACACATACAACATCACAAACACACACACAACCAAACATATTATACAGCTTAGGTACATATCAATATATTAAGACACAAAAGTCATACTTACAAAAAACATAGTCGCAATTACGTAGATGCATTTAAACATTCCAATCCATCCACCCTAGAAAGTATTTTCACCCCCGCCATCCCTCGTCAATTACGACTACAAAATTGTAATTCCTATTAAAATACATAGATCTAACTATTTTATACAGCTCAAAGGATTACTCGACAACATACACAAAATTATATATTTATGACACACAATATTATGAATTTGTGTAACTAGTAGGTATACTGACTAAGGAGAATAGACGATATCGACTCTGAGGGTCTTGGACGTCGTCTTTGAGTATATAGTTTGGTCACTAAATGTAAAAATTATAGTATCCTATTTCGACTTCACCGTTTATATACCTGCTACATTTATTTTAATGTTTGAAATAATACAACATTTAATCTAATATATTTGAATTAAACACAAATATGCTTATACTTACTTTTCATTTTAATATTTTAATTTTTGTGTAAAATAAAAACAACCGTGATATTTAAAAACAAGTTGTAACAATTATAAATATAATAATATAACATATTTATATGTTTCATAACACTTATGTATATAATACGAACTCTACCTTATGTACGATTAACTGCTGATCGATACATTAATATTAAAACACACACACATAATTGCAAGGGCTATGACCAACACACACCATGGATTAGTAAAGCAGTTCACTATACACCTCATATCTCAATACACACTACGACTATGTATGACTACGATACAGTCACATATTATAATAGAATATAGCTTAGGAATATTATATTTGCGAGTATTATTATTATTTGTCAGTGCTTAGTAGACAATAAACCATAATTATAACTGAAATGGAATCCTAGTAATTTAAATATATTATTTAAGATTCTGATATTTACATATCTGCCCCTAACCTATTTATATCTATAGGATCCTACGATTCTCCCTGAATATATTATATTTAACTGCTCGTCCCCCCGATCATGATACAAAGTTTTTTTATTTATTGGTAATAATGCTACATAAGGTTACACCACAGCCGTCTCAATCAACATTCGCCAAACACCCCGCACCAGCACCTACGCAATGTGAGACGTAGATTATTCTAATATTTATAGGAAATTAAATAGTTTATATGAAACAAAAAGACACGATATATAAAAAGTATTTTCAATTATTAAAATAATATTAAGGTTTACAATAAATATTTACAAGGTTCTTACTTATCCATTAAATGGATTATAAAATTGTATCATTATCTGAGTAACATATATTTCTCGGTATTTCGTCATCTTCTAGGTAATAATATATAAAAACGTATATGATGCCTCATCCATATTATATATCCAACGGTATATTAATTTTCATATCTCCTTTATACTTTCGAACCAACGGATACATTATGTATCAAACAACGTCTTGATCAATTGTTATGTAATACATCTGAGAAAAACAACATTCATCAAGACTAGTCATGCATCTACATGTTTGTTTGCTAATAAAACCTTAACTATTGTTAATCAACAATATTGATATATTTTAAGAACGAATGAGAAAAACATACATGTAAAAGCCATTATCACTTGTGTAATATTTATTTTTTACATTATGTATCACACCTACCATATTATTATTACACAATATATACCCCTCTTGATCACTAATCCTTAATCATTAACCTATCACTTATTCAGTATTCTTGATCCCTTGATCCTCTGATCTCGTGTTCTATATTTTTCATACCTGTGCATGAGAAAAACACATACACGAACGCGCATACAACAACTTACATATTATCAATAACCTGACCGACATATATATATATATATATATTAATTCATGCATGTACACGGGAAAAACACACAACATTACCAGTCACAGTCACCACCAACGAAACACTCTCAAAAACATATTTTTTCACGCTTACATATGAGAAAACGCATGTGTGCTTGCACATCAACAACTTACATATCACTCAAGTGGCCGATGCGTATATTTTATCAGCACATACGTACAACAGTCATATCACTTGTATAATATTTTTATTTTACCGTCATACACACACAGGCATATAACACCACCGCCATATATTATTGTATAAGTTATAATATCGGAAAATTAAGAACTATTAACAATATCTCTCATTTCAGCAGATACTTTATGCGGTTTATTACCTAAATTTAGAAATATACAATAATTAACGGCACATCTGTAGTACCTATCTTACCAACATCTTTATCAATTTAACAATTAAAAATTTTCATATTATTAGTCATTTTCCATACAGGCTCATGCTACAATGTGCATACATGTGGGAACATACATACATTCCTGTTATTGTATGTTTATATACACAATACTATCAGGCTAACCTATCCTGAATAATATTACAGATACTTATATTTTTAATCAATCATACATACATTGAAATATTGTATGAGATTACATTAGACTAAAATCATAGCTTATATATACATACATGGATTATAGGTATATACGAGAAAAAATAAATCTCTTTAACTGTTATTATTGTTATTATTATTCGTCATGTGTAGTGAGAATTATAATATATATATATATATATATATATAACAATAAGTAAAAAAAAAAATAATACTAAAAACTATTATCAACCCATCACTTAGTTCTATAGTTACCTACATGGATACGCGATACCTAGTATGATATTATGAAAACCCACATTAAATCATATATACATATTCGATATTACAAACGCCTAAACATATTTTATAGTTAACATAACTATATATACATATAAACATTCATATATATATATAGGTACACATCAATAAGTCATCTACATAATATAGGCATACACATATATTACTTACATAGTATGCACACACTTGTATACCTATATCCTTACATATTTGATATTCTTATATATTTAAACAGTTAGGTTAGGACAGGTTAGGTTAGTTTCCTGTAGGTTAGACTAAAAAAAAAAAAAACAAAAAAAATACAAAAATTAAATTAAAGGTCATGATCCATTATGACTCTTTACTTCATCCTACACTCTGTGAAGGATGAAGTAATCTTTAATCGTATTAAAGGTCAAGATCCATTATGACTCATTACTTCATCGTTCACAGAGTGTAGATGAAGTAATCTTTAATTTAATTTTTGTATTTTTTTTGTTTTTTTTTTTTTTAGTCTAACCTACAGGAAACTAACCTAACCTAGTGGAGGGGTGGAGGGGGGAAATATAGTCGTGCACGTATGCGAGTGATTGTGATTTCTGAATTCGAACCGTACGAATGTTAATTATGAATTGGATGATCTTTAATGTATCTTGAGTTAAACAGTTAACGTATGAAATCATCATATTATGTATAACGGTTTATGATGATAATGATAATAATTATAATATGTGTTTTTAATAAAATTACGATATTTGTATATGGATTTAGTATGAAAATAGTTTATATTTGAGGTATAAATATGCTGATGTTTATGAGAACTACAGAAATATAATATTTCTCATGTGGATGCATCTAATATGATTTTTTAATACGAATATGAAGTTTGTATATATTTTCATTGAAAATATGATATTATTATACAAATATGTGTCCCTATCAATTATTTAGAGTAAAGTCAAATACAATAAAAACTATATTTATATCAGCATTGTAGACTGTTGAAATTATACATTTTTGCGAGATTTTTAATATATACGTATCGTCTTATTCAGATAGTTTTATCAAGATCTGAATAGTGTCTATATGTGTTGGAGTATAAATATGTTTATATTTATGATCAGTATGTATATGTACGATCGAATATAAAAATATAATATTATATTATTATTATTTTATACCTATATAAAACCAAACTATGACTAATTATTTAATATCTACTAGAGATGGCAAGATATATCCTAACTTGTGATGGTAATATACGTGTGTTTTACATTATTTGTGAAGTAAATAGATGAACGGGTATGGTTTCAGCATAAATACCCTCATGTATTTAGCGATAATTGGAGACAAATATATGATTTCTATGTTACATTGATGGAAAATCATAAAAATATAGTGGTCTTGATCGACGTGTTATAGATTTGTGTATTTCAAGACAGGTATAATGATGAAAATCAGTGAAGATTGTAATGAGAGTATAGGTATATTATATTATATAGCTGACGAGTGAGGCTCTATGAATACAGTTTTTATGATGTTTAAATAAAAATAATAACTTTTAGCAAAAGTATCTATGAAAATACCGGTTTTTAAAGGTAATGTATTAGTTATATATACCTATTTTTACAGTGAGATTATGATAATTGAACACATTTTTATTGAATTTATGAAATGTTTACATGTTTTAACATAATATAATGAATGAGTCATAAAACTTGAAATATATCTAATGCGATATGATTGATGGAATGATTTGCAGACTATAGTTATATGTAATTATTGAGATTTTCGATATTTTAGACATGTCCTTGACATAGAAATTATATTTGTATAAGATTTTATCGACATTAATATACCTAATATAATAATTTGGGAGAAATTAAGGTATTTTTATCAATTTTCACTAGAAAAAAATATATATATATATATATTTCCAAGCTTGTGAAGGTAATATACAAGCGATTCCATGATTATTTTACAAAGTAAGCATATAGAATACCTAATACATGAAAAGTATCAGTGATAAGCATCCATGTAGTATAGATATAACTGTATAAATAATAATTAACTCCTATTATTTTGCTGGGCCATCTGTGTAAGATATGCGTTAAAAATAATTGAAATATATATGGTTTACTATATGATATCATAAGTGAAAGATTATCACAGCTTGACGTAGGTACATTTTATTTTGTTTTTGCTAATATGTGATGAAAATAACTATAATATAATATTATCTTTCTCATTATCGAATACCATGGAATTTAAATATGATTTTGTAGGTATTATATTACATTTAATTGTAGTATTAGTATGCACAGCGACGTTGTGATATATTTCATGTATCTACTGTAAATATATAATAATTAATATATATGTTTAAGAATTCAGGTATTAAATAAAATAGGTATATATCGAAAGTATTTTATATAAATTATTATTTGAAATAATCAATCGCGTCTATATGTATGCACGAATGCTGTTTAAGTAAATATGTATGCAAATGTATGTACGTGTGTATGTGTGTGCATGTATGTATGTATTAACTATTATATTATAGTGCAACGATATGTTTCGGATGTTGAGACTTGTAATAATGACTCGTTATAGTGATGGTCATGCATTTAGATACATTTAATAACTAAACTGTATATATGCCTTTGATGGTAATAAACTAGACATGGGTATGATATTTTTTATAATATTACATATTATTTAATGAAATTATGATATTTTTGCCCATTTTTTACTAAAATATTGTGATGTTTCCATAATATGCTTTATTGAAATTTTGATATTTTTACTTATTTTAGCAAGATTTCTGTATTTACACACAGACAGCAATGTTTTTTTTTTTTTTTTTTTATCAAAATCAGTACATTTTAATGTGTATTCACATTGTTGAGTATATTTTTAGGTTTCTGCATAAATTCTACCTACGTATTTAACGAAAAAATGAGTAAATTATAATATATGATCAGGTACTATATTGCATTTAATTGTTGTATATTGGATATCGTTACATCAGTATCCACGGCGACGTTGTGATATATTTCATGTACCTATCTAATGTAAATATATAATAATTAATATATGTTAAAGAATCCAGGTATTGAATAAATTATATACCGAAAATATTTTATGTGAATTATTATTTGAAATAATCGAGTCTATGTATGTATGTATGTATGTATGAATACTGTTTAAATATATAAGAATATCAAATATGTAAGGATATAGGTATACAAGTGTGTGCATACTATGTAAGTAATATATGTGTATGCCTATATTATGTAGATGACTTATTGATGTGTACCTATATATATATATGAATGTTTATATGTATATATAGTTATGTTAACTATAAAATATGTTTAGGCGTTTGTAATATCGAATATGTATATATGATTTAATGTGGGTTTTCATAATATCATACTAGGTATCGCGTATCCATGTAGGTAACTATAGAACTAAGTGATGGGTTGATAATAGTTTTTAGTATTATTTTTTTTTTTACTTATTGTTATATATATATATATATATATATATATTATAATTCTCACTACACATGACGAATAATAATAACAATAATAACAGTTAAAGAGATTTATTTTTTCTCGTATATACCTATAATCCATGTATGTATATATAAGCTATGATTTTAGTCTAATGTAATCTCATACAATATTTCAATGTATGTATGATTGATTAAAAATATAAGTATCTGTAATATTATTCAGGATAGGTTAGCCTGATAGTATTGTGTATATAAACATACAATAACAGGAATGTATGTATGTTCCCACATGTATGCACATTGTAGCATGAGCCTGTATGGAAAATGACTAATAATATGAAAATTTTTAATTGTTAAATTGATAAAGATGTTGGTAAGATAGGTACTACAGATGTGCCGTTAATTATTGTATATTTCTAAATTTAGGTAATAAACCGCATAAAGTATCTGCTGAAATGAGAGATATTGTTAATAGTTCTTAATTTTCCGATATTATAACTTATACAATAATATATGGCGGTGGTGTTATATGCCTGTGTGTGTATGACGGTAAAATAAAAATATTATACAAGTGATATGACTGTTGTACGTATGTGCTGATAAAATATACGCATCGGCCACTTGAGTGATATGTAAGTTGTTGATGTGCAAGCACACATGCGTTTTCTCATATGTAAGCGTGAAAAAATATGTTTTTGAGAGTGTTTCGTTGGTGGTGACTGTGACTGGTAATGTTGTGTGTTTTTCCCGTGTACATGCATGAATTAATATATATATATATATATATGTCGGTCAGGTTATTGATAATATGTAAGTTGTTGTATGCGCGTTCGTGTATGTGTTTTCTCATGCACAGGTATGAAAAATATAGAACACGAGATCAGAGGATCAAGGGATCAAGAATACTGAATAAGTGATAGGTAATGATTAAGGATTAGTGATCAAGAGGGGTATATATTGTGTAATAATAATATGGTAGGTGTGATACATAATGTAAAAAATAAATATTACACAAGTGATAATGGCTTTTACATGTATGTTTTTCTCATTCGTTCTTAAAATATATCAATATTGTTGATTAACAATAGTTAAGGTTTTATTAGCAAACAAACATGTAGATGCATGACTAGTCTTGATGAATGTTGTTTTTCTCAGATGTATTACATAACAATTGATCAAGACGTTGTTTGATACATAATGTATCCGTTGGTTCGAAAGTATAAAGGAGATATGAAAATTAATATACCGTTGGATATATAATATGGATGAGGCATCATATACGTTTTTATATATTATTACCTAGAAAGATGACGAAATACCGAGAAATATATGTTACTCAGATAATGATACAATTTTATAATCCATTTAATGGATAAGTAAGAACCTTGTAAATATTTATTGTAAACCTTAATATTATTTTAATAATTGAAAATACTTTTTATATATCGTGTCTTTTTGTTTCATATAAACTATTTAATTTCCTATAAATATTAGAATAATCTACGTCTCACATTGCGTAGGTGCTGGTGCGGGGTGTTTGGCGAATGTTGATTGAGACGGCTGTGGTGTAACCTTATGTAGCATTATTACCAATAAATAAAAAAACTTTGTATCATGATCGGGGGGACGAGCAGTTAAATATAATATATTCAGGGAGAATCGTAGGATCCTATAGATATAAATAGGTTAGGGGCAGATATGTAAATATCAGAATCTTAAATAATATATTTAAATTACTAGGATTCCATTTCAGTTATAATTATGGTTTATTGTCTACTAAGCACTGACAAATAATAATAATACTCGCAAATATAATATTCCTAAGCTATATTCTATTATAATATGTGACTGTATCGTAGTCATACATAGTCGTAGTGTGTATTGAGATATGAGGTGTATAGTGAACTGCTTTACTAATCCATGGTGTGTGTTGGTCATAGCCCTTGCAATTATGTGTGTGTGTTTTAATATTAATGTATCGATCAGCAGTTAATCGTACATAAGGTAGAGTTCGTATTATATACATAAGTGTTATGAAACATATAAATATGTTATATTATTATATTTATAATTGTTACAACTTGTTTTTAAATATCACGGTTGTTTTTATTTTACACAAAAATTAAAATATTAAAATGAAAAGTAAGTATAAGCATATTTGTGTTTAATTCAAATATATTAGATTAAATGTTGTATTATTTCAAACATTAAAATAAATGTAGCAGGTATATAAACGGTGAAGTCGAAATAGGATACTATAATTTTTGCATTTAGTGACCAAACTATATACTCAAAGACGACGTCCAAGACCCTCAGAGTCGATATCGTCTATTCTCCTTAGTCAGTATACCTACTAGTTACACAAATTCATAATATTGTGTGTCATAAATATATAATTTTGTGTATGTTGTCGAGTAATCCTTTGAGCTGTATAAAATAGTTAGATCTATGTATTTTAATAGGAATTACAATTTTGTAGTCGTAATTGACGAGGGATGGCGGGGGTGAAAATACTTTCTAGGGTGGATGGATTGGAATGTTTAAATGCATCTACGTAATTGCGACTATGTTTTTTGTAAGTATGACTTTTGTGTCTTAATATATTGATATGTACCTAAGCTGTATAATATGTTTGGTTGTGTGTGTGTGTTTGTGATGTTGTATGTGTGAATATATGTACATAAACTAAATATAAATGAATACTGCATATACATATATATTATAATATGTTTGGGTGTTTGTGATACCTGATGAATGTGTGTATGTATGTATATAATATGCGACTATGTAAGTATCTAAATATGTATGAACTATCCTATGGGTATATGAGTGTAAGTGTGTTGTGCTAGAGAAATGTGTGAATGAAACTCATCATCATCTGTAAACGATTAAACGATTGACCATATATACATATATATATATATTATAATTAATATTTCCGTATGTTGTCGGGGAGAGGAATGTGTGAATGCAAGCGAATGTACCTATATTCCGACGTGTATATTTTGAAAATAAATATTTTTACAAGTTTATGTCTGTGTGTGTTTGAGATTTATTCTCATGTATAACGAAGGACTGGGTGGCTTGTTTGTATACTATATGGAATACTGGAATCGTGTGTGTGTGTGTGTGTATGTGATGTGATGTGATATGAATGTATGTATCTATGCATGCATGCGTGTACCTATGTATGATAAGGTATATAATATATATGTTGAGCTTGTGTGTGTTGTAAATATTATTATATAAGTTCAGAATGAAAACTGATGAGTACTGTATAGTGTGTAATACCATATTATAGTTTGTATGTGTATGGTTATATCATATTTATATGAATAAATATACCTATGCGTTTTATTGATATGTAAGTAATAAGTATATAATATTATGGTATAATATTTGTATATAGGTATGTGTGATGTTGTAGGTACCTTATATTATATTATGAGCATAACGTATGTTCGTATATATGTATGTATGTATGTATGTATGTATGTGTATGTGGGTATGTATGTATGTATGTATGTATGTATGTATGTATGTATGTATGTATGTATGTATGTATGTAAGTGTGTATGTATGCATGTATGTGTATGTGTGTTTGTATGTATGTATATATAAGTTCAGAATGAAAACTGAAGAGTACTGTATAATGTTTAATAGTATATTATAGTTTGTATGTGTATGGTTATATCATATTTATATGATGCGTTTTATTGATATGTAAGTAATAAGTGTATAAATTGTATAATAATATGTTCAGGGGTTTGTGATAATGATGTGTGTATAATTGTTTAGATATATGTAAATACCTATGTATATTATATGTAGACTATATTATAATATATTTGAATGTGTGTTTGTTTGAGAGGTATAACGTGTGTGTATGTATGTATGTATATATGTATGTATGTATGTATGAATATATATATATATATATGTATGTATGTATGTGTATGTGTGTTTGTACATAAGTGCGTATGTAAGTAGGTATTTATAGATGTGATAACTGATAACATAGATATAATAACGCGGTGGCGGGCTCGTGCGCGTTCGCGGCGGCCCTTTGTAAGGTGTAGCGTTGGTGGTGTTGGTGGTGGTGGTGGTGGGGGGAAATTATAGAATGTTTATTGTTAGAAATATCAGTGGAATATTATATGTTCAAGTCACTGTGATAATGATGTGTGTATAATTGTTTAGATATATGTAAATACCTATGTATATTATATGTAGACTATATTATAATATATTTGAATGTGTGTTTGTTTGAGAGGTATAACGTGTGTGTATGTATGTATGTATATATGTATGTATGTATGTATGAATATATATATATATATATGTATGTATGTATGTGTATGTGTGTTTGTACATAAGTGCGTATGTAAGTATTTATAGATGTGATAACTGATAACATAGATATAATAACGCGGTGGCGGGCTCGTGCGCGTTCGCGGCGGCCCTTTGTAAGGTGTAGTGGTTGTGGTTGTGGTGGTGGGGGGAAATTATACATCTCGTACGTATGTGAACGATTGTCGTAAACACCAGTTAAATGAGATAGAATTTACATTTTAATCATAAGCGAGTAAGTTGCGCAGTGGTGTGGTTGTCGTATGGGAAGCGACCTGTTCGAGTTCGAATCCCGGTTCGGCAAAAAAATTTTTAAATTATTTTCCGCGGCTAATTGATAGGGAAGAGTGGCGGGGGGATTATCGTACAAGTGCGTGATTGATGGTGGGGGTATCTGAAGAGCGGGGTAGCGGGGGGAATGTCGTGTACGTATGTGATAGATCTGCTCAACCCATGGGTTGAGCAGAGGTGTATAGATGTATATGGGTTGAGCAACGGGCTTCGCGGGATGTGCCATCAGGTATAGGGATGTGCTAGCAGGATGCGGTTCCAGAACTCTCTTTTTTATCCTACTGTTAACAATTTCAGAAACTAATCAACAGAATATTAAGAAAATATAATAACCCAGGGCTTAAATTATACCTTAATATGTACCTACCTATATTTTTTTCATGTTTACGGGCGTTCAAACGTTTAAACAATTTCGATGTTTAACATTAAACATTAAACGGTATTTTGTTTTTCGATTTAACTATTTTTAAACTCAATTTTAAATTTGTATTCTATGTCTAACGCGTTAACAATCAAAAAATAAAAATAAAATATGTTATGTACATATTATTTGTTTGGTAATTAAATTATTATAATAATACATATTATGGGGTTTAATAATGATACTGCGTGGTATAGACTAGTTACTGTTTTAGATCATGCTAGAGATATTTAGACTGAAGGTTAGACATGGTATGGTAGGTATGGTATGGTATGGTATGGTAGCAAGCTATAATGTTATATTAATTGTTTTAACCAGACTTGAATATTAATATATTTACTGTGTGCTACTTTAAGCACTACAAATAAAAATGCAATAGCATAAAATGTATGTTATTTTATTTCAGGTAATGAAATAAAAAATATGTTTAATTGATTCTCATTTGAGAGACATTTTTCTAATAATATAAATGTATTGACTATATATATAATAATATGTAGGTTTATAAAATAGTAGTAAATATTCGAATGCATTTTAAGTGTTCAACATCACTATTAATTGTAAAGAGTATTAAGTGTACCGAAATGAAACTGAACAAAATATTAATGAGCGTCAGTTGAATTACATAAATTATCTGATCACTATATCTATACTCTGTTCAGCGAATGAACACGGTAAGGCCCGACAAAATCGGGTGATCTGTGCATTCTCACATGACACCCAATCGTAGGTGAACCGGTTTGAGGTCAGTACTTGAGGGGGAGGGATGAGCAGAATCTGCGTGTTCTCTCGCTGAATAGTGTTTATATTTAAAAATAAAACAGTAATAAAATATTTTGGAAAATATATAACTATTGCTAACACTGATTGGCTAACTTTGTAAGAACCGTATTTGATTTAGTACAACAAGTTACGTAAGTTAAGAAAGTATCATATTTAAATATATTTTTACGTATAATTTCATTCGAATATATTATTTTAAATAATCTACTGTCATTGATGTGTTCGCTAAAGTGGGAACACATGATGATATTTTGAAATTCAATAAAATTCAGTACAGTTAATGTTTAGGTATTAAACACGTTAAAACAACTATTCAATTTTAATGAAATGTTTCAGTAGAAATAAAAACCACTGAAATAATATTATTATTATCATCATTAAAAAATATAATCCACAGTAGGTAGTGATGTAGCTAAATAGCCTATTCAAGACGCCGTGTAATCGTTCATTATTTCAATAAATTCTTAAAAATCCGTACAAGTACATATGTAAATTTGATGAGAAAATTATAAATTTTAATTGCCTTAATTCAATATTCCTATATTATTGGAATGAAAAACCTAAGCCGGTTGTCGTGTAAACATCGATTTATTTTTAAATACATTGATAACTCCAAAGGGTACCTTTTTAAAATTAAATTTATCAAAAATAAATATGAATAAAAAATTTATATTTTTTATTTAACTATATCGTTACATAAAATAATTCGTTAAAAACTATTGTAAATAGTCTATGACAATCATAATATTTTTCGCTTATCATTATAAACAATTAAAAAAAATAATTTCTATATTTTACATTCTGAGCGAAGCGATGAATGTATTGATTTTACAATGATGTGTGTTTTTTTTTATTTTTTTATTTTTTTTATTTTTGTGTCTGTCATTACCTTTTAGGACAGTAAAAGTGCTTGGATTTTCTTCAACAGTAACTTTTCTGACAGGAAAGTGAATTTAGTTGGTACTTTGGGGGGTCAAATGTAAAAATTTCCCAGTAGTTTTCAAAAACGACGTGAAAAACAAAAGAAAAATTAAGAAAAAACGAGAATTTTGGTTTTAGGTGTAACTCCAAACAAAGACCGTAGGGACATGACATTTTGACTGAATGTTTATAATTGCATTTCCTATACACCATACAATTTTGAAAATAATTTGACTTATTTTGAGCTGTTTACGGAAATTGTCAACTTCCATTTTTTTTAGTTTTTTTTTTCTATAAATATCAATAAAATTTTACCTGTTGAGTAAAAAAGCTTGACAATTTAATAGAAGGCTCCTAGGTTATTGTTTCAAAGGCAGGTGAAAAAAATTAAAATCCTTAGTCACAGTTTTTATTTATAAGCATTTAAAGTTCAAATTTTGACAAAATACGGGAAAATCTCGAAAATTAGCAAATTATTTTGAGTTGAGAATTCATAAAAATTTTTTTTTTTAAATCTTAGATTTGAAAATGTAATATAAGATTACTCATAAGTTTGTCTAACTTTATCAAAAAAAAAAATGTCTACAAGAAACTTAAATTAAATTTTTATGAGCGTCTGAAATTTATATTTTTACAACATTTGATATTCACTCGATTTCTCATTTAACAATTTTCTTATTTTATTGTAATTAAAAAACGAATGACTGTAGATACTTGAAAATTTCACTGAATATTTATATTAGCATTTTCTATACACCATACAATTTTGAAAATATTTTGACTCTTTTTGAGCTGTTTACGGACATTGTCAGTTTTCATTTTTTTGTTTGTTTTTCTATAAATATCAATAAAATTTTATTTGTTGGGTAATAAAGCGTGAAAATTTAATATAAGGCTCCTGATATATCGTTCTAATAGCAGTTGAAAAACATTAAAAATACATAGGCACAATTTTTTTTTATAAGCATTTAAAGTTCAAATTTTGACAACATTTATAATTTATTAATTATTTTGTAGTTAAAAATGTATAAAGTGTTTAACTTTTATGGCTAAGGATTGAAAATTTAAAACAAGGCTCCACGTAAATAGGTTATATATAAATTACTTTATTCACAATAATATCATCAAATATACTTAGTAATATCATAGGCTGACTGACCGTTTTCGCTCAGAATCGTTTTTCTTATACAATGATATTATATCATTGAATTCAAATTTAACACCATCCATTACAGTGACTCACTTGTAACCTACTGTACAGCAGCGCGACATCCACTTACCCACCTTTTTTTTATTTTTATTTTTAATTCCGAGACTATTAAACAACTTTAGAGTACTATTTTAACTCGAAAAATTAGTTGATAAACTCATGACCTTGTAAAGACGACATAATAATTATTCTTATGAAATATAATAAACGATGTTTATTAAGTACTTTTTAACGGGTATTAAAACTATATAACTGTCGTCATTTGGTCATACTGTAATAAAATTGTTTTTACTCTGTAGCAATTAGTCTGTTTGCAACGTTCAGAGGTATACTACGTAAACTATAACTCTCCAAAAACTATTAGACAATAAACCACTTAATAAATTATATAAGCCGTTTGTCTTTTTTTTTCTTTTTTTATGATCAAATTATCTATTGTATCATATTTCGTTTGCATTAAACTCAATTAAATTCATATTTTGTTAAAAACGACATTTTTGTTTCCGTTTCCTACAAATATGAAATAATCATACTTTTGTTCATTTTGACATAGACACGTAGACGCGCGAGCAATATCTTACTAGATCCTCCGAGAATACATAATTTAATTTCATATTTGATTGCTTTTCGATGTGGTTTACGCCTCGAAGGGATTATGTAAGGACAAATTCGAGTAGGTGAATTGTTACGTAGTTATGGATATATATTAAGATCAATAGCCAAGAAAGTTATTTCAGTTTTATTAATTCGAAATTTTAACAAATGCGATATGCATGACAAAAAACATCGTATTAAGTTATAATTATTTTAGTGCCAAATATGCGGTTATTTAATACAAATATAAGTTTATGACAAAATGGATAAATACTAGAATATGTGCAAATTCAAAGCAAAAAAAAATCTAGGGTTAGCGTGTGTTTGATTTTTTGTGAATTTACATTTATATATTATGTATATTTATAGAATGCCAAAAAGTGACATGCATTTATATGGTTGCAGAATTAAAATAGTAATTGTAACACAACTGCACAACTTACTATTGACTTTTTTTAAAAAAAAGTATATAAAATGAATTATAATTTTACCTAAGGATAAAAAAAAAAACAATACATTTATCATTCCACTTACGGAGTCTCGTGAGTCTTGAAAAATAAATGCTTCAACGTCGTCATGAATACATGAATGTTCGTCGTCATGAATGTTAGTTTTTTATAATTTTTTTTTATTACAAGGTATATTATACATAATATGGATATCATTTTTAAAAACTAAAATATTCCTACATTCATTTTATTTATTTAATATCATTATATATAATAAATAAGAATCTAATTATATGAAATTGAGGTTTTTTTTTAAATTGAATAATTTAAATTAAATTCTTTAGGCAAAGTATGTAAAAAATGAATTGGCTAAACATTTTTTTTTTATTATTATTATTTTATTATTATATTTTCTCTGTGAATTGTTTGAAGTTGATATAATTACATCGAATATCAAGTCTAGACGATTGTTTTTATTATTTTTTTCAAGGAAAAACAACTGAAATATTTCCGAAAAATTTTTGAAAATAACACAAGTTTTCTTCTGTGTACGGTTCTAGATTGTGATGATTATCAATGATTTTATAATTACATATAAGATCTCTGCTATGCACCAAGATGATAAATGTAAGACGAGTATTTCACACTTAATATCTGTATTCTGTCTATATGCTTAAGAAAAATATATAATAATATAACTAGATATACATTTAACCTTTATAAATTGTAAGTCACGTAGGTGCTTGTTTTCAACACAAACATTAATTAGCAATATCGACGATACGTGTAACTAAAATCAAGTAGATAGAATTACGCCACTATTTTGTCAATTTCAGTATTCTTTTGATTTTATAATCATCAAATTAGTAGTTAATCGATTTCCCGATGTCCACTAGGTACTTTATTAATGCTACAATATATAAATCATTTGTAAATCTTTACCAAAGCAAGTAGGAATTTATTCATTTTTAATTTCAACATTTTTTTTGTCAAGATTTCTCAAAACACTTTAAACTGGAACTCGAATATTTTAAAAAAAATCGCCACTCTCAATTTTAAAATTTAAATAATAATGAATACTCTGATGTTCGTTTAGTTTATTTAATTATTTTAAAAAACGTCAAATAAATTTATTGAATAAAGCATCTAACCTTTGTTACAAAATAATAATATACTTGGTCAAGTTCTTGGAACAACTATTTCGCATATTGTGTTCAAATGGGGTCATATATGACACCCTCTTGCATTTATAGTTGTATATTATGGGTACATGGTTGGTTGATGGAGCTGTCGTGTCAAGTACTTGGTTTGCAAGTTAAGTGTCATTTGCTTCTGGCATAGTATATTCACTTCAACTATTAGAATGTGAAAATACTCGAAGACAGAATGCTGACAATCTACGTCAATGGTATGAAAAAATTTTGCTATGCCTACAATATTTGCAACGTATTTTTAGCGTTTATACTCAAACGGAGAGCAGACGAATATGATGTATCAATAGTACACGCTGTACACCACATTATTTTTTGGCGTGAAAGACTAATAAATCATTTCGAAATAACATTCCTTATTTTTGGCACGGGAGTTTCAAAAGAATAATTTAACATTCAAAAATATATTACAATTATAATTTATAATATATAATAACTATTTACTACCTAATAGTAATAACACAAGTATATTTTTAGACCAATTGAAATCATAAAAATAATTGTATACACATTTGAAACTAAATCATATCATTACACCATTAATAAATAATCAAAACCATAATATTTTCAAAAACAAGTTTATATTTTTTATAATTATATTACGAAATGGCCTTATATAGTCCTAAAAATAAAATACAAAAAAACGCACAAAAGTGAAAAAATATAACACCAGCATTCACATTATCGTTAATATTTATATTTATTTTAGATTCTGAGCGGAGTGAGGGATCTAGTGGTTTTGCGATGGTGTTTATTTTTCTTTTCTTTTTTTTTTATCCTGAATACGAAATTTCTACCAGAAGGAGTGTTTTGATTTCAACATATCGTATCTTATCTTTTAGCGAATTGGACAAAGATGGTACTTTAAAGAGGTCATTTTTCGATTTTCTCAATGGTTATTTAATGCCACGTGAAAAACCACCGAGAACTTACAAAAAACCGCTAAAAATGGGATTTTAATTTCTAACTCTTTGTTTGTCACCATAGGAACGAGTAAAAATAACTATTTTAGTTATTTCGTTGTAATTTATAATATTAATTCAACTTAAAGGCTATAATAAAATATAATAACAATATAAAATATCTAGACTGACAAACCGGCTCTGCTCAGAATCGTTTTTCGTATAGAATAATATGATATCATTGAATTCAAATTTAATACAATCCATTATACAGTGTCCCTCTTGTAACCTAATGTACAGCAGAGTGACACCCATTTACCCTCTATCTTTATAGTAGGTACGATTGCATTTGAAATAGAAATTAAAGTGTTTAATATATACATTTATGTACTGAAATACCTAATGGAAACTGAAAAAATTGATTTATTCAAAAATTGTGAAAAGCGCATTTTACGGAATATATCTAGGTTTAAAAAATAATATATTATAATAAACCTAACAATTATTTTTAAGAATATTAAAATTTTATAAAAAAAATCATCATAATAAATTCAGTGTTACAGATGTGTGTTTAAATCTTTCAACAAAGAAAAAATACGTTTTTAGAATTACGGTGTGTTATAACTTTTGTTTTATTTAAATTGTTGGGAACTCATACTCAAAAATAATAAATTATATACAGCATATTTAATGTATTCAGAAACTAACAGAATTTAATAAAATATATAAATCATGTTGTTTTGTTTTTAAATTTAACCGATAAATTTACAAAAGATATATTATAGGTAGGTACAATACTAACACTAAAATTACCTAGCATAAAATGTCAAATACTGAAGTGATTTAAAATCACAATTCATCTTGCTCAGCTCAGTGAAATAAACTACGTTATAAGCTATAATTCAATATACAAAAACATATAATATTATAATGTAGAGAGACAATATAATTGTTCCAAGTAAACAAAAATCGTATAATTATTATTAAAACAAGAAAGTTCCCGCTTTATTTATATTGCAAGATTCTATATAATTTGAATTATTAATAATATTGATGATAGAAACCTACAATAGTTTATATAGCTTGTAATTTTTTTTATTTTAATATTGTACAAACATAACCTACTTATGGTAATCGAGTAGCTGATCCAGAAGTAACCCAGGGGAGGTGGTGAATTTTCAAAAATTAAATTACTTTCTTTTAGCCCAATATTATATAAAAAAATAACGTAAGAACACAGCCTAATCGAACGCCCCATTGCCCCTCAACCATTGTACCCGCCACTGCGGTTATCTCGGCTGTACTTTAAGAAGGTCTAGTTGCACCTATGGTCATACCTATCACATAAAAGATAGAAATAAATAAAATAGAGAAATCAGCGATTTTAAATTAAAACAATACTCATCTATCTACGTATTAAATTATCCACGCTTTAAGTCTATTTTGTGGACATTTGTTTTTGTTGGATGATCACAGATGTTATATCTGTTAAATAAATGTGTTAAAAAATTAAATGCCTGTTTTTTTAAAATTTAAAGGCAATTTATCGTGGCATTTAAAAAACGGTTTTAAATAGAGTTCTGTTTGTTACCAACTTTGATCATAAATTTAGCTGGCTTCTGAAATTTTCTCACAAAAAAGTGATATGTTAATTATTAATTGTGTTGTGTTGTAGTCTATAATAGAGTTTGTTAAACAAGTTATGAACATATCGGGTTAATCATATTAAATTGTTCATTTGTAAGTCCTTATATTATTTTGTTTAGCATAACATAGTAACTAGCATAATAGTATAACTAAATTCTGAATTAATAAATGCCACAAAAATCATGAAATTAATATTATGTTGTTTGATTGTTTCTAATATACAATCACTTAAACCATATGTAATAATATAATTTTTTAGTCATCAAATCAATTAAGAATCAATATACATTTTCTTGAACACTGTTATACCAGATTAATATTTTCTAATTGATTTTCTCATATTTTAGTAACATATAATATTAATTATAACTATAAACAACCATCAAAGCAAGCATTGAATCCAAAATCCACATGATTATATAATAATTAATTATCAAATTATTCAACCATGTTTGATCATAGACTATTTAAAAACCATATGGGTACTAAATATTCTTACAATACGTTATATATTATATATTTATCTACATAATATTATGTGAAAAGCAGTATTTAGTTTAAAAGCATTTCTTATAGATAGACGACTAGTCAAAATACAAAGGCGCAGTTGATGGTCAATTTTCTGTATTGTTCAAACTCTGACGTATAACTAACGTACAAGTATTAATACATATTTTATGAAATATAAGACGTGATACTGAAATTCATAATACGTTATTAATATAAAAGAATAAACACATTCAGGATATTGATTAAAATTAAAACACTCAACTTTCATAACGGGGCGGAAAAGAAAAAAAGCAAATTATTATTTATAGGAATACAACAAACTAATATCATATATGAATACTATTTTGTATTTATTGTATTTTTTTAATCTAAATAATTGATCATTTTAAAGTAATAAAAATAGCTACAAAATGTTAGTATTTTGTCATAATTTTACTTAATAGCCAAGTTGGTATTAGCAGCAGGCGCAGGTAATCGATATGTTTTTACTGTTTACTAAGACATCTTGTCAATCGATAACACCTTAAATAATATATTAAATACCTAATATAACTATAATATATTTAATAATAATATGACCATTGTCGATTACAAGCAGAGTGTATCTAATTTAATTAATAATTTCACATACAGTTAAAACGATTATCATGTAGACTGAAATTAAATTTATAACCCTAGCATTATAAAATCTAATTGTATTAACCACTAGATATTTTATTTTTATATAACTATTATAATGGTTTATTGAAAATGTCACTTATTCATTACTCGTTAGTTAATGTGTAATGCATTATTATGTCAAGAGACATAATAAATATATTTAGCTAAATAAGTGTGTACTTTATAAATTATTTTATGACAAACTGTTTTAATGGATAATACCTAAAGTTTTAACGAAACTTAAAGTCTACCTCGGGGCCCGTGGGCTATTTAAAGACTATATGCATTATTAATATTTGAACAGGCAATTTTTTAAATCTCAGCAGAATAATGAATGTATTGCATTTACAATAAATTATGTTTTTTATAATTTTTTTTGCCTGAAAACATTAGTAGATGGAACGTTTCAATCATCAATTTCAAAAGGGATTTCTGGTAAAGATATCAATCTAGTTTGTACTTTGGGAGCAGTGTTGAGACTTATCTAGATATAAAATTATTTATATATTTTATTATGTAGAAAACTTTTGTGACATTTATCTATTGGTTATCTTAGATGACACATTTACGTGTTTAGGTACATTTTATTTAAATCATATTCATTTTTGATAATTAATTTTCATTTTTTTTTTTACTAAAATACTTCTATTAGAAATTTAGAACACTATCCAATTATTATATCATATTACCATATTACTGTATGTACCTATTAACTATTAGTTACTTTGTGTTTACGTAGGTAAAGAAGTAAATTTGTTATTCAAATATAATACAAATTAGTTTTATCTACCATATTATATAAATAAAAGCTAGATTATCTTTATCGGTATCTAAATACTTTAGGAAATCCAGATTCAACGAAATCAATATGATTTTTTTGTTGTAATTCAAAAAAAAATAACCATAGATACTTGAAATGTTCAATAAATGGTTATTTACCCAATTTTAAGGCATGGAAAAACCTTTATAATCTATTTATAAATTTAAAATCGTTGGTTAAAAAAATACTGATATAAAATAGTAATACAACTTGAAAATAGAATATAAGGTTCCTTACACGTATTTCTTACTACAACTTAAAAGTATCTCAAATACACAATTGCAATTGTTTGAATTTTAATTGTTAAAAAGTCCATCAAAATCGAGAAAATGTACAAACCATTTTGTAGTTAAAAATGTATTGCATTTTTAACTTTTATACCCAAGGTTTGAAAATGTAATGCATGGTTTCTCGTGAGTTTTCATTAAAAAGAGTTAGTAAAAAGTTATAAGCATAAAGCCACATTAATTTTTCATAAAAGGTTGAATTAAAAATATTATAAAAAATCCTCAAAATCATTTTTTAGATATATTTTATAATATCATCAACAGCTCAATGTAAATCGGAAAACATAAAATTACTACACAAACAGAACAAAAAAAAAGAAAAATACAAGATTGGTATTTGAAATAATTCCAAAAATACTTAAAAAGCTTCCGAAGAACGTAATTCATAATCCATTTTATATACATAAAACTAATATTATACAATGCTATTTCGCAAGCATCATACCAGATCCATGGAAATAAGCACAATAGTGATCGTGATGTTCATTTCAGTAAAACCACATAATAAGAGTCACATAAATACATAATAGAAACCAACCAATATCACTCCGTCCAGTTAAGATTAAATTCTTAGTGAAACTTTTACTCAATCGCTACTAAACCACTAAAAAAAAAAAAAATACTTTATACGACATTGGTTTCCACAGCATTCATTTGACAATCGGTCAAAATTCACAGTGCCATAAACGTTGTCAACAATGCTCTGAAAGGAAAGAAGTATTATTTCGGGGTGTTCCATGACGTAACCCAAGCTAGTGACAAAGACTGGTACAAAGGATACCTCATAAAACTGTGTTAACAACTACCACTCACCTGGTGTCCACTTATAGAGTTATACTCAATCGACCGTAAATTCGTAATAACGTGTAATTCGTCAAACCTAATGGAAAAGATACATCAGCTGGAGTATTGAACGAATAGCTATTCTATACACGATGACTAATATACCAAATTATTATTGTTATTATTTTTACTACAGTAAGAAGTAGCTAACTATAGCTGATAACATACAGGAATCAATTTACGATATGTATGATGGAATGATATGAAGAAAAATTAAGATCAAAGGTGATAAATTGGTACACGTTAACTATAGGAACGTAATGCAAGACCCAACAACATCCAAATTGTACTGAAACAACATTAATCTCCACAGCAAGGTTCAGAAAAATACCTATCAGAACACACCTTGGATCTTGTCTAAATAGGAAAATCACGTCCGTTAGAAAAAAAAAATCAAAATTTAGGAAAAAATTTGAATAGAACACCAGTACACAACTCCAATTCGACTATTATAGGACGTCTTCTATATGTATGGCTATCGTAAAACAAATTTGAACGAATAGCAATTTACTGTGCCAGTAAGCATAGCATTTATGTGCGTAAGTATACGAGTTTATTTATAAATACTATACAGAGTACAATAAACTCACGTTTAAACTATTTATATAACTACTTTATTTTAAACATTCATTACCTGAAGCCCTAAACCGTTCAATTGTTTATTGACACGTAGTACAAGTATATTAGTATAATTATTGCTGTTGTATATTAACATAATACTACAAATTATAGTACTACGTCAAAATATAATTTTTATGTTAAGTAATATCAAACTGTTATGGAATACGTACAGGCTTTTATTTTTTTAGTAATTTTAGTAAGGTATAGTTAGGTACCGCGATTAATAACAGCAGACAATCGTGCATAATTCCCTATAATTTTCGAACAGAAAGGTTATTTTTATCATTCAAATTATTATAGAGTTTTGTGGCTTATACCTGAATCATTAAGTATTTTATTACTTGACTCGCTTTTAAGCGAAATTATTCACTGAATAATATAAAAAAAAAACTGACAAAAACTACAATTATTTTACTGGATGTATAATAATATGTATATTATTCATGTCAACTAAACAATGTTCATACTTTCTGACAGACAATTAAAAATAAAAATAAAACTTTTAATTTTTATATTAAATCCTCATATTATATTTACATGTTTAACTATACTATAGTCACATACTCACATATAATTTTATTCAAACATTTGTTTGAAAAAAATATAATATATATATGTTTTATACGGTGCTTTACATTACCGTACAAACATGATCCAATACCGTGCAAAATGCATAGCCACCCAATACGGCACACAAAAATAGTATGATACCACACAGCTTTATAAAATTATGTAGTAATTTTGTACACGAAAATAGTACAATACCACACAAATTTATTAAAACCGATTCAAATTGAAATATGAAAACATTACATAGAATTCAATTCAAATCATCCCATAAAATCAAAATATATAATCCAAATTAAAAAATCAAAAATGTCTGTTACCAAAACAATTAATAATAGCATCTATATAGTAGATGTATACTTAATAGAGTGACCATACGTCCCGTTTTTCATACTTTTGTCCAGTTTTATCATAGAGAATCTTCGGAACACTAAAATTCCCGTTTTCAGAAGGGAGACCAAAAATAAAATTTATGAGGTGTCTGGAATTAAGTTCCAGAAATTACTGTGGTACAGTCAAACCAGATGGATCGCACTAATGACTGCTATCGAAAGAGTTTTGCAGTTATAAGAAGTACCACTGAAAGATTATTTCTCAAGCATTAAAAAGAATCCAACGGTTTCAAAGCATTACTCCGAGTGCCCAATTTCCGATTTATGGCTTTTTTTGCCATGTGAAAAATATACGATTAAATTTGTGCGCACTAATGGTATAAACAGTATTTTAAAATCTGTGGTTTTGTCCTATACGTATTGGTGTGGCAATGTGCGACGACCGTTTTATATACCTGTATTACAACTTAGTACTTTAAAGATAAATAAATAATTAATATTTAATTAAACTAATTATATTTTATAATTTTAACTTGTAATTAATTTAATTAATGCAATATTATTATTGGAGTGGAGTGTCTTAGAATGACTCTCATCAGCAGGCTTGTATGTATTAAAAAATGTTCATCTTACATTATTCCGTGAAAAATAACAATTATATATCTACTACACCAGTTGCGCTTGAGTCGTCTATTTGATAATGACTTTTCTGTGTTGTGTATTGTTTAGATGGTGTTTCAAAGAGAAGATGAAAATAGAACAAAAACACTATTTGCTACAGTTTTCCACAGAAACGTATTGGAAATATAGAGAGCGTCCTTATAATGTAACTCTAATGTCGTTAGTGCCTACACATAGTTATTTCGTGACACACAAAGATGTTTGGCAATGATCCGTAAAAAAACATACCGATTGGAAATATTGAATGATTATTGAATGCATATTTGACAGCTTGGCAGAATCTCAAAAATCATATACACTGTAGGTAAAATTATACAAAAAGCCACATACCTACTAGTTTCGTTCACGAGTAATCGTGAAAAAGTTATGTCAGCAATATAAATCTGAGAACGAGTATTATAGGTTGTAGAAAATTATATCATTTTTTTTTTTGAGATGGATCTCTAGATAAGTCTTTTGTCTAGTGTCAATTCAACATGTTAAATATGAGCATATACGCTATAGTGTATTAGAAAAAATAATATAATACAATGACATATCATTGATGGATGTTGTCAGTCTGAATGACACAAATGGTCAGTTTTTAAAAATCGAAGGAAAATGTATTGCGAGCATATAGTTCGGTTATTTTTATCTTTTATATATATTGGCTATATATTATAATACTACTATATACATATATATTAGTACGTGCTCGAGGACAACTATTGTGATCCCTATTTAACTTTAAAACGAAATAATCTACCTCTTTTATTTTAAGACTGGGAGTGTCTGTGACGTTGAGGTATTTTTACTAGGTACTGACTCTGCTCTACCGTTTGGTAATATAGATTAATATATCCATGATAAATTTCCTGCAATACTGACATAGAAATTTATAATTCACGTCTTTTTTTTAATGTGCCTATCCAAACATATTGAATTAGATAGTTTGTAATGGTACCTATACATGGGGACATTAGTACTGGATATTTTGACAATTTTTTTGAATACCTGCATTATAGTACTGAAGAATAATTATGTAATAGTGATTAGCACGTCATATAACAGTGATTCAAAACTATTGAATTAGAATACATGTCTTCCAATAATATTGGTCTTATATATTATGTTACATTATCTTCGTTAAGGTTTGAGGTTTTGATCAAACGGGAATCACTGATTTGGAGAACACAATTAATAATTCAACAATATTTAATGGATTGTTTTAAACAGTAGCTTAAAACGACTGTCGAATATTTGATAAAAGGTACAAGATAAAAAAAACCAATATGTACCTGATATATACAATAAAATCGTATACATCTGAAAATAAATATAATAGTACAATATAGGCATGTGCACACTTTAATTTATATTATTACGATTTAATATGACAACAAATCAAATTTCATAAAGTAATGCTCTTACATCAATTTTAGTTAAGTTATTCATTTATTTTATATTAAGATTGTTAAAGGTATATCATAATTTTATAAATAATACTATATAATGTTCATGTTCACAAATACCATAAGAAAATGTATGAAATCAAATTAAAGATACATGGTATATAACGATGTCGACAGTAATATAATATGAGAAATAAATTTATAAATGTCTTAAGCTCCTAAAATTTGCAAAATAAATCAAATTAATTTTGATGTGATTTAAGTCTGATGAACGTCGATAGTTAAAAAAGTAATAGTTTAAAATTATTTTCATCTCACCGTGATTTCATAATTTGATTATTTTCGATCAAACGGCGTATTTATCGTTCCAATTTACCAACATTTTAAATTAGTTCATTGCAATTTACCATATTTTATGTAGGGTTCATTCATAAGTAGGTACCCCATACTAAAATATACAAATTTGAATGATGATTACTTACTTAACTACTCATTAGTTCGCTATTTTTCTATATTTCTATACTAAGCACTTTCAACAGTCATATTAAACTTTTACAATTTATATAATGTAAAATTATTATGATTCTTAATGTGACATTTAAATTATTTCAACTGTACCTAAGTATTCATTTGTATATGGTATGAATAAACTAAATAACTATTAAAATTACGAATTGTTATTACTTTTAGGTTATAGTAAAATATTATAACAGTAAAATAAAATTGAATATTATTGGTTTATTGATTATAAATCGAAATGATTAAACATTTTTGAATATGATAAAAATAAGAAAATATATTATCAACATTTTTATTTGAATACAATTCTTTTTTTTTAAAATCATGTTTTTATGGAGTGGTTGATGCAACTTTTAAGATGAAAATTATTTATATTAACTATTTTATGGACCGAATTCAATAACGAAGAAGCCACAATGGTTGTGGATTACAATATATTTTATTTGGCTATATATACTTATATGTGAACTATATTAAATATAATATATTATCAGTTATGGACTTGTATTATGATGTCATATGTACATTGTGCGTAGCTGGTTTTTTTTTTTTATTATCAATTTTGGTTTTTTCATTCTTTTATTTACTCTTATTGTAAATACTAGGTAACTTATCTGGATTGACAAAGGCTCACAGTAGTGTACAGTTAATTAATAATTTTCAAATGCAACTTAATGAATTTAATATTAACTTTTCTTATTTCAAAAAAATTTAATAATATACCGTGTTCACTATTTATTCAGTACGTCCTAATATAAATATAGATATTCATTAATTTTATAAGAATCATTTATTCATTTTTATTGTTATGATAGTTATTGACTACTTCCTACAACATTAATCTAGGGATTTCTAATCGCTTTAAATAAAACGACAATATCGTTATCAACATGTACAGTTGAACTACTTTAAAAATAAAATATAAAAATGTATACATTATTAAATTTTCACATATTTTAATTAATTCTCTGGTGTCATAAAATTAATATGATTTCATTCTTAAATATTAATAACGGTAATCTAGTGAAATATATTATAAAATGCGCTTTTTATTGTGTCTAGTTCAGTGATCTGCATGGGTGTAGAGTTTCATTATTATTTAATTAAAATGTCTCAGAAACTGAAATCGTAAATAAAATCTAATAAATATTACGTTATGTCAAGGGGTTATTTTTCCATTTAATTTTTGACATAAATATCTATAGAACGAGTTTACCACTGGGATAATTCGATGGTTTTTTTTTTATATTTTTTGCTCATATACGAATATTTATTATTTTATATTTGAATCACTTTAAAATAAATATTATTATGCTTATTGTAATGTCGTAGACTAACGTTCATACATAGTAAAAGTGTTAAATACATTACAACAAAAAGATACGTTATAGGTATACAGTAAAAAAAATTCCAATTTTATGGCGTACATTTCTTATATATTACTGTGAAAAAAAAACAGTAGATAGATATATCGATTATTTGTAATAATATGATTATGGATATAATTAGGGTGTATGGGACTTAATGCTACAGACTGATGCAGTTATGCATCTAAATCTCTTTAGTCCACATTATATTATATGTTGTAGTACTACCCATAATATTGTTCTGTACACAATAAATGAAATGCAACGTTCCGATGTATACGTAATAATATTATGTAAAAAGTGTTTTCGGCCCATCATTGGCAGGCGGATAAATATCAACCAGGATCGAATAATAATCGTAATGAATTAATATATTACACTTCTATAATTATATTATATTTACTAATTTGTTGTGTTTACTCCTTAAGGTTCGTTTTTTTTCCAGCGTTACACGGGGAAAACATAACCTAAGACATTTGACATAAGTAACATAAACCATATTTGAAATCAATAGAATATATAAACAGTACCTAATAAAAATGTAACTGATTGAGTATAATACTAAAAAAGTGATATATTTTATAAAATGTATTCGTTCGACACTGTGACTTGGACTACGGAATATTGTAAACGGACGCCCATCAAACAAATATCCACCACCCAAAATACGTACACCAAAACAATAATAAAAATAATATTATTTAGAACCACAGTAATTGTTATGGGTAAGCCGAGTATAAAAGAACCTCCCTCTCACCGCATAAAAGGCTCGAAATCGTAGTGGTGGAGGACAAAAGGATAAGTATTGAGTTAGAGTGGGTTTCGGGTTTGACAGTCTCGGTGAAAACGCTGCGTGTATCTGTATACCAATAATAATTGCTCGATACTTTAGGGCGACGGGGATGGGGACGGGGGAGAATGACAATGGGAAATCGAATTCGGTCGGTTAAACTCATTTCTTTTTGAAACAAGTGTATACGATAACGTGGTCGTCTACGCATTCAGCTGAACGGAAAAGTCGACACACCTGTTGAGTGGACGTGATTTTAAAATGGTCTCGTGAGGGGGGGGGGGGCAACTTCCGGACCGTAATACGTATGATGATTAAACTATGTGTATCAGCAATATTGTAATGCGCACCCATCACTCACCTTATCGTATCGTGTCGTGTCCGGACGATGGAGCAATACACTCTGCGTTATCACGTCGGTGGCGGCACGTGAGACGGTGTGAGAACGAAATCAAATCAATTTCAAATGAAAATAACGTACGAAAACAGAAACAAAAAACCGCCGAACGGACCCAAAAACGATGCCGGTCGCGAGGTCTGCCCGCGTGGGTGGGTGCCCGGTTTTCCGGAAACGTTTTGGGGGGTTTCGGTTTTTTTCGACGTCCGGATATATGGGGTGGGTGGTCCGCGTGTGCGTGCGATATTTTTCCCGCGAAACCGACGCGGCGTGACGACGCCAACACCCGAACTACTGACGGCAACGTTCGGTGGCCGACACGCGGGTTTCGGCGGCGGCGGCGGCGACTGAGAAACGGCGTGCGAGAGGGCTAGAGAGAGAGAGAACGCTCGCGCGCGTGCGCGCGCGCGCCCATGCCGCCGACCACCGACACGGCATGAATCGCCCGCGGACGCGCCGAACGGAAGGGCGTACGGTCGTCGAAATCGCCGGTACAAATCGTACCCACAATGATATTATAATATTATAAATGTGGGTTTCCACTACATACGACGTGTACGTATTTACGTGCATATATGGTCCGGATACGTTCGCTATGAACGGTCTCCCGAACGTTGTTTCCCAGCGGTTAATATGGTTTAGATCGGTTATTAGGATTGGTAACATATTAGTTACCTCATATATATTCTTATGTTATCAATATTGTTATCAATATTGTTATCAATATAGAGCCGTGTACACGTGAAAAGTTGAACTGGATCCAACTTCATGGTATGAATGGTCAAGCCTGTGGTAAGAACGTATGACACCCTGGTATACCAAAAGCTCACCATGTATACAAACCAATCATAGAAAAGTATTTTTATGCACGTACGCGTACACGCATCTAGTGGAAACCCGCTTTTATTAATATTCTCGCGAGTGAATTCTATTGGTTATTTTTTTCGCCGAAAGTCACCGCGGTACGAGACTGAACCGTTATATAATCAGTTGTGTGGGTACCCACCTTTATCCTGATACGAACCCAAATAATATGTGTACGCGGCAAGCCGGATTAAAATAATCGTGTTCGATATTTTTGTTCGATTTTGGATCAAAATCAAATCGTGTAATAACGAAGGACGTTGAGAAAAATATTATTTTTCTTTTGCTCGGGATTTTGAATAATTTCAACAAATTATGATTACTTAATTAGGTCAGTCAAAATGTCCATATTCAAAAATATTTATGCATTTATGTCCTCGATACTAATGATTTAATGAAAACATATTATGTGACAGTATGATTTTGGGATTTAGTCACTGCGCATACATCAGCGCAACTAAGTTCAAAATTGGCAGCAAAAAAAAAAAAATCTAACCACAATCATTTATTTTTTAATTTTAAATATTTTTCTCCGATCGGTCATCATGTTTAGTATCCAAGTTCTAGAACAACATACTAAAAAAAATGTATCTAATGACGGTCTTAACGTTGGAACGGAAAATAATATGTTAAGATGCATCAAAAACGTGCTTATCGAGTGTACCTTAGTAACCTTATTCATATCGTTTTGAAATTTAATGTCTTATTTTAATATAAGAAAAAAAAATATAATATAATAATTAATAGGTATGTGACATGTGTTTATTACGCGTTACTAGTGCCGAGTGTCCGTTTTGTTAACCCGCAAGAGATTAAACTGCTATATACTCGGGGTCGTTGTTTGTCGGTAAAATTGTTTAAAGAATTGCTCCATTAAATAAGGCCGTAAGATGGATAAAACTCTAAAAGCTTATATCATACAAAACCTGTGTGGAATAAGACTCTCCATTTTTTTTCATAAATCATCTGTTCTATTGGTAATATCGAGAGTTCAATTTGTTTTATGCTGCAAGCCGCTTAAAAACGCATTATTTTCGGAACGAATAAAATATTCGGGACGACAAGAGTGAATTTATGACATTTTTTTTTCACCGACGTGATTACGATTTGATGTTTTACCGAGAATATAATACGTTTCGAGTTGGTTGGCCAAAATTGTACGATTTTCTCATTCAGTACAATCGATCAGAGCAGTTGTGGCATAATATAAAACGACTGTCTATACGCATTGAAAGCTTTTTACTGAATAATTTTTGAATTGTCAAGTGTCAACGTGCAAAATCTTGTTTTTTTGACAGTAACATTTATTTGATATGTTAACGATTTTCAATTACATATCAAGCTTAAAAACTCATTAATAATGCTTATATAATCAGTAAACACTTTTCTCTGTAACCGTGATTTATATTCAAAGTTTAATGATTATTTTCACTAGGTAATGTATTATTGATGCCAAAATGGATTTCGGCACAATTATACCAGAAACGTATAAATCGTTAACTACTTAAAACCCATATTACAAATGCATAAAATTGGATAAAATGTAACCGGAATGAATCGGATGAAATCATATCGAAGTATACGATGGTAGTATAGGCGACCGTCGGTCTAGAAAAAGGGTGACTAACAGGTCGATTGCGGTATAGGTTTGAGTGCAACACCCTTTAGTCATTTCTTGATTTTTTTAAACTTGTTTTTTTTAGATTCTGAGCCGAGCAATTTTTTCGTAATTTATTAAATAAGGGTTATTCGATATCGATTGTGACGTCCCAGAAAAACTCGATAACAAATCCATTTAAGTTGACCACCCTTGGTATAGAAAATATATAGGTAGAGGATACTGAATATAATAATAAAAATAGTAGGTATAATCATAAAATTGTTTAAAATATAAAAAATGTTTATTTTTCTAATCGAAAATGAAAAGAACGTACCTAACTGAAAATCTGTTTAAATTAAAATAAATCAATTTTATGCGTAAGGAATTTTATCTTTAAGGAGATATTAATCATTTATCGATTTTGTTTTAATAATATCGTTTGTTGTTTTTCATAGAAAAACAAATCCCTACATAGGAACTTTTCGAGTAAGTCTTACTAAGCTTGCGCAAAGGTTTTCCATTAAATTAAATCCCACTCGTATTAAGTCCTAAGTTATCTCAATAAATCTGACATGCTTGTTGGAATCTCATTCCATACATTCTATACCAGATTAAATCAGCTCAGGATAATCATATTTGTATACAACTTAATATCTACCTATGCAATATTATTTTAACTACCAGCTACACAGTAGCCATAATAAATTGTGCTAAGTGTTCTAAAAAATAAACATCAGCGAAAAGATTACGTGTACACTGAGGTATATGTTTTAATTATCTATGATAACACAAACTACTTATCAATGATATTTAGTCGACGCAGTTGAATATCAGTTTAAAACGATACATTGAATTTGATTTATGTTATAATATTTTAATGAAGCTTAGTAGGCATAGTGCTTATACATAAAGGATATTACGGTAATCGATATTTTATTTCGTGTATATTGAAATAAAATTCTTTAATAAGATATTTTAATTAAATACCTCATTTTAATTGTATGTACTAATTGTCTGATAACACAACTAATATATTTTATACGAAATGAGAATTGTTAGATAGCTTCTTGTGGGAAAAAAGCAATTTACATTTAAATATTTAGACTATCAAAATCCCACTCTGGAATCTAAACTATAACGACATATTATCAAAACATAATATCTTATACAGCTCGAGAATAATATCAGCATGTATTATGCCTTATATGTAATAACAATAAATTTAGTTTTTCTAATACTTTTTTTTTGTTTTGAAAATAAATGATTTGATAAATAATAAATGAATCATGAATTATTTACTTAATTTATTAATTTATTCACAAAACAAAGGATAAGAAAGTATTGTTACAAGCTTTCAATTCATTAATTTTCATATATGTTATTTTCGTATAAATTCAGTAAAAAAGCAAAAATCGTTTATAAAAAAAAAGTCCAACATCGGATTTAACTCAAGTGGTTTACCTAAAATGGGAGCTTATCCGTCATGTAAAGAATATTACTTTTTTTAATTTTTCGAATTTAAACAAATTGGAATATAAGTATCTAAGTATATCGCTAGCCTGCTGCCTGATACAGTCTAAAAAATAAATATAATATTTATGCCCTACAGGATTACATATTTAAGAAATAGTTTTTAAAATCAGTTATATCAGTTGCACATATTTTTTTATATTTTATATCATGAATTTTTCTCGGGTAAGCCTTAAAAAACTATATATTGTTTTTAGAATTCTCTTTTCGTTTTTTATCTTTCTTAAAAATATTCAGTGGTCAGATTATGTTTATATATATTTATATAATTTAATATAAAAGTCTCAGAGTTTCGGTTGGTAAGTGTAGGTATATATCAAACAATACCATATTATATAAACGTTAACTCTTAAACTGACGAGAAAAAAATGTACATTAAAAATTATTACTTGCTATTTGATACTGTATAGTTTTATGAAAAATGAAAAAATACCTATATAATTTTAAATCAAAATATTGAAAATGAAGTTTGTTATTTTAATCGAATAGTATCAATTAAAAATCTGGAATATTAACAAAATCAATTATATATATATATACAAACGACTAACCATACAATATTGATGTTTAAATAAATTTAAACGCAAATAATGTCTCAAAGAACATGAAAATTACGTACAAAACGTAATACCTAGTAAAATATACAAAATAAAACAATTTCTGTGCCCTGCTTATTACGAACTTTAAATGATATTCAATTTCTATATGTTGAATACAAATATTTATTTTTCTCCATAAAAGCTCATTAAAGGTATATTCGGGAGCTCTTTTAAACATTATAATAATATAATTTTACTTAACTGTGGATAAAAAAAAAAACCTCTCTTTATATAGTACATATATACACGACATATTTGATTAACATTGTAAGGGTAAATTCATCACAATAAAAAAGTTCAATTTTTATTTCTTTTTTGTAGACCAATATTTTAGGTTTATGATTTCACTTTGGGTATCATTATTTTCTCATGTTTTAAACAACTAATACTTTATGTCAGAAATTTAACTGGTTAAAAATTAAATCATTGTAAAATTGTTTTTAATATTTTTACTGATACACTTTCCCTAACGGCATATGCGGAATTGTATTTTATTTCCAATGTTAAGTACAGTTCCAGAAAAAGAGTGTACAAATATGAAAATACACACACATTTGATTTTTTCAAAAACTAATATCTTTTTTACTTTTCCTGAAATAAAAATTTGAATTTTGAAAAAAATTAAATCTTTATTTATTTATTTATTTCAATTAATCAATAAGTAAAATAAAAAAATTAATTTTGGATTCAGACCATTAAATTATAAATCTTTTGACACATTGTTTTAATATTTAGTAAAGTAAGGAGAAACCTAAAGAGAATTTAATACAAATTAAAAACACTTATAATTATTATTACTATTATTATTTATCACCAAACAATTTTATAACATTTTTTAATTAATGCAATTTATCTGATATTATATAACGTGCATTCCTTATATTAGGTATGAGGAAAGTGCTTCACTGAAAAATTAAGTTAAATTAAATAATTTGATTAAAATGTACGAAAAAAAAACACAAGTTACATACATCTTGAGTTTATCCCTTACTCGAAATAAGCGGTTTATTCAAATAATCTACAGTTTTTAATCAAAGTGTATGTCTTTGTACATAATTTAAAAATCTAACTTTACATTACACAAAAAAAACTAATAAGTAGCACGAAAATAAATGTTGACAATGATTATGATAATGATTTGAGTTGAGTATTTGTGAATCCTACTTTTTAACGGACGAAATAGGATAATTTTACATAAGTATTGGTTTTATATAAATTGTATAGTTAATAATTATTTATAATCGCACTACCAACGAGTTTAAATAAAAATATTTTGATTTTGTTGTCATTTGAGATTCTAATTGAAACGAAAAGTGTAAAAATAATAGCTTGGTTTTACAAGATGTTTTTTTTATATTAAATATATATATATTTCTTTACATATTTCTGTTAGATTATTTTATAGTAAAAGGAGTAAAAGTTTCAAATAGCTTTTGATCTTTCGTTTGGAAATTTCGTCCAATTAATACTTAAAATAGGTTATTATTTTCTTTTAACTAGTGTTCAAGGAATTAAAGACATTGAAAAAAAAAATATATTACCTAATAGATATCGATATTAAGATCAATTTTTTGTTGTTTGAAATAGTACTATACTGGAAATGTGAGTATTAAATATTAAATGTTTTTAATTATACTTATCAATATTATCCTAGCCATTAGGTTTATTATCAACTGATTGAAATGTATTTAACTATTTGAGCTTAATCTAGAGCATATGTTTTTTTTATCTATAATGAATATCATCCATAATTGTTAAGATCATTTGACTATTTTTTTTATAGAGCTTAAAATTAGAAATTAAAAAAAAATGTTTATGTTTATTTAATATGAAACATTAGTAGCTTGGTATTTAACGATTATATATAACATAATATTATTATATTATATTATTTGTTCACATAAGATTCATTACTAAATACCTAAATTTACGATCATTAATTATTTTTATGAACAACACAAAACTTGAAAAACTTCCTATTATAGTAAAACAATAATAAACTATATACACTCAGTAACGGAGTTTTTTTTTTAGAACGATAATTTATCATTATATACATTCATATTCTTCATAATAATAATATATTACTATAGGATAGAGCAGCGGGTAGTCGAATGTCCAAAATGCAGTCTTAATGTATTCAGTATACCATGTTTACCTTATTTAAATTAAGTACAAAAAAAAAAAATACTTAATTATATAACTAAAAATTATTATTATTATTATTGTTCGATAGGTATGCGTAAGATGTGGATGGATTATTACAATATAACATTAGTCATTACACATACAGTCTATGGAATTATCGAATAATAATATGCAATGTTTAACAACTAATTAAATAAATATCCTACTCGAGTATGTATACTAAATACCTTCGTTGAATTATATCTCTTTTAGTTTTTGAGCAGAAATGAAAAATATATTAAAATAGTTTTATAACGATGTGATACATTTATTTATTTTTTAAAAACACTTTGCAACATCCCTTTTGTATGTTGCATGGTAAAATCAAGTAATGCGTAATGGGTCCGTCATTACTATTGATCAAAACAAAGCTACCTAGATTAAATAATTTACAATGATTGATTCATTTTTTTATGAAACAAACTTTAAGAGTTTAAAATTAAATCAAAAAGTTTAAGGTACATAGCAAACGTATATATGTTAAATATAAAAAACAAATTATAATTCGATGATGTAAATTTTTCTAAGATTTGAAATCATCGTGGAAATTGCATAGCTAGAATGAATAACTGAAACATTGAAAACTTACAATAATGTCTTGAATGTATCTGACTAGTATAATTTTGGGAGGCATTTTTGAAGTACATTATGAAAGGTAGAAATTTAAAAAAATATTTTTCAAAAGAAATGCTATAAATTTAAAAATTATGGCTATTGAATTGTTTAACTTTGACGATTCCCAATTTGTGTATACTATTATAGTATACACAAGTACCTACCTATGTGATTATGGATATTAAATTATTTTAATAAAACTGTTTTTGTCGTATAATATAATATATAAAATTATACATTTCGAAATATTATTTATTCTTCAAATGCTTTGAATATGCTGTTATTATTATTTAATATTTGTACACAGAACATGTATAAATTTACCAGTATTGTAAAATTATCTTTTATTTGCTAGTCACAATCACTGTTGTCTATAATAATATGTCAAAGTCTATTCAGTTGGACTAATTGTTAATTTATTGTTTTCAATAAGCTATAAAAAGCTACGAGAGATAAGATAGGTATGTAATTAAATTATGCAAATAAAACCCTGTCCAATACGCATCATTATACTTCTACTTTATACTGCGCGTAGCTCAATCATTGATTTTGATTCCTTATAATATAATTCAATTAATTGTTATTAGGCGTCCTTTTTGGTAGCTCTTATATAATATGTTTGTAGTTCCTTAGAATTTAAAGCAAGGTTTGATTTGATTTTCCGGAAAAGAAATTGTATTATAAATGTCGGTGAATTTAGCATGTTACGCTGCGTTTTCATTAACTCGTTTTGTTGTGACTTACCTATTGTTGTCTTATTATACACGGAGAAAAGCTTTTGTTTTTGTTTTTCTATTTGCATCTGTATTATTATTTATTTTTTGTAAAGTGTATACAGAAATGTGTACAGACAAGAGTCGTGTGAGTCCAAATCCAACGGTTGTATTTCGGTTAATATAATATCATGTATGTGACAATTACTGAATTACGAGGTAAATATAATAATATAACATCATATAATATACTACTGTCATAATTAATTCGTATAACATATAAAGTTCTTACATGGATTGCAAGATCACACAATGAGACATGAGTGGCCAGTTACAATTATAGTCATAATATCGGAAGTGATTTTTCGTTAGGATGTGTCCCTTGTTGGAGACAATTCGTTTGGTGATTATTTCTTGACGAGTTAGTTTAGTGCGGTGGTTTTCAGTTATTATATCTCAATTCAATTTTCGTAACCTATTTAATAATACAAGAATTTATCGAAATGTTTCATTATGTTTCTGTTTAATGTTGTTGGTATCGTAATCATCACCTAGTATTTTCTTGGTCAGAAATAATTTCTATTGTTATTTGGTTAACTTGTTCGATGATATGGTTTTGAAGTACATTTTTTGATAATAAACTAAGTCACTGTAAGTATTGTAGTAATAAGTTTATTAAATTTGTAAATTAATGATAAATTATATTATCATTGTCCTGCATGTTAGGGCTTTAAGCCAGAAATAAATTCTATGCGTATGAGTACAGTCAGATATGTGCACAATCAGTATGGGTGCAGTACATAGACTTTAATCATACAAATAGTTATATTTTTATAAATGACAATTTTTGAAAATAATTACAAATTAAATAAATATATTATTGATTAGGTACTATTAGGGACACATACCACGATAGGGTACCTATAGTAAGTTTTTCAATTATAACTTGAATGTTTTGTAACAAAGAAATTCTTTGAAACTTTGTAATAGTTGAGGCAATTAAAAATATTTTGTTCAACTAATCCAATATAATTGTTGAGTGTAAATAAATATCTTAAATCATTTAAATTGTCCTTAATACTATTGTAAAAAAAATTGTAATTTGTCGAAATCTTATTTAAAATATATTTGCTTATCAATATTAGTGTTTTTATTTTGAACTTATGAACACCTTCTTGTACCTAATTCAGTACAATGTACGATTTTAGTGTTAGTAATGACTTTGAGTACTTTAATTTCTCAATTATTATTATCTAATATATTTTATAATATTGTGGTAATACAAAGGGAATATGAATACCCTCTTACCGATCCAATACTGTTTATTCCACGAACATGGTCAAGTACTATTCAATTATATTTTCTACAAACATATTACATTATAAGAAACTGGAATTCATTAAGTTAAAAAAGTAAATTAGGTTTATTGCATTTATGAAAAATTGTCCGATGACAATAATTTGTGGAGTTACCACACTTTTAAAAAACATATGTATCATATATATAATTAAATATTTAATTTATTACCTACTGTAAATTATTAAACCCTGCAAATATAATATTTATGATTAAAAATCTAAATAACAGAATAATAAACAGGTACGTATACAGAAATATTTCATGAGGGGGGTTGGGGTTAATTGTTGAAAAGAAATGGAAAATTTTTTTATTGTTTATCTTACATTAGTATTGCATACCAAATAGATTGTGTATAGTATATTAAATTAAATACATAATAAATCAATGCATAGTAAAATAGTTTTAAGAAGCTCACGTTTAAAAACAATTTAAAAACAAAATGTTCACCCAATATAACATGACCCTCAGAATATATCTTATCAGAATCGATATCGGCTCGAAAAGTTCTATATATGAACTGTCCTCAAATCCACCATGCCGGACAGTAAAATATTTTGCACTATTATTACATTGTTACATAATAATAATATGTTACTGTGAATGTCCGCAATTGGTGAGGGCTGTCAGTCACCGGTTAATGTCTCGTCGTACACTTAATGTGAATTGTTGGCATATCGATTAGATTTGTACTGTTTGTAAACATTCACTAGGTAGTGAATGTCGACATTTATATAACGATATTGGTAAATGTTGATAATGTCGATATTATTTAATCTGATCTAATCGTACAATCTAGTATTCTAGTACATATCGATATATAGCAATAAGGTATTGTACAAGTTTATAATTGTTATTACCTCGCCCAACTATAAAGAGAGTGGTCGGGTGAGGTACCTGCAGGATAGCCGCCATGCTATGTTGCCTCGCTAACATTTAGTATGATATTGTCATTCAACGTAGTTACGGATATATTATTTTATTGTATACGATTGACTTGCAAAATAACCAAAAAATTTTTGATCGTAGTAAAATGGATCCCCAAAATATTTTAGCTGTAGTATTAGATGTAGTAAATAATGATTTTTATAAATTAGCTGCCAAAAATGGTGTTATAAATCAATTATACACCAGGAACCAGTTTTCAGTAGGTATGTAAGGACAATTTGATATAAATCACTGATGTACAAAAGGATCAACAAATTTCGTCAAGGCAGGCTATTCTGCATCAAATTCGTCAATTGGTGGGCAAGAGTATATACTATGTAATTTCTACGGTAAGCTGGTATTGACTCAAAAGTAAATAATAATCATATAATATGATAGAAATATATGGTATTATAATAATTAAATATTAATTCCCACTTCCTTGTGACCACCTTTTTATAATTTACAAAATCTCATATAGGGTTATTTTTTCCGTGGTTATTTTTTCACGGGGTTATTTATTCGGGGGTTTTTTGTCGGGGACTAAATTCCAAGGGTGATTTTTTTCGTGGTTATTTTTTAGTGGTACCACAGTGGCCGCATGCAACACTGATTGTACTTTAGCCTTTGTCACGGCTTTTGGAGAGTGTCCGTTCTGGTTTCACCTATTCTGTGGTTTTAGGATTTTCTGTTGTTGAGATGGCTGACAACAGTTCCGACAGATGTGTGATAATTTTATCAGTTTTGTCTGCTGGTTTACTTTTGGTAACGTTGTCGTAGTCAATATGATAGGTGGGAAGATTGCCCGTAGAAGATGGTCGGGTAGGCGAAATCATTTTTTTGGGGTATAGGGTTGGAAGAGAGGTGGATTGAGTTAGTGAGGGTTGCTTTGGAGTGAGCTGGTTTTTGATGAAATTCATGGCGACTTGTGGAAGTTGTTCTAAAGAAAGTCACTGGTATTTATAATGCTTACTGTACCGACCAGTAAACACAATGCAAGTGATCGCCCGTATTGTGCTTACTCTCAGTACGGTTTCTTTCGTATCTCTTCCTCTATTTCTGTTACGGAGACGTGGGTTATGACCGCTCTGGTCTTCTTCTTTCCGTGGATGTCATTGTCAAGCATTTAGAGCGAAACGGTAGCTTGTAAGTTGCATTATAAGTGTATGCGTTAGGTAGTTGCGTTAAATTCGCGTGGTGTTGAGGGCGCACTGATTATGACGGCGTACATTTGCCACTTTGTGATTGGCCGAAGTCTTTATGTTGGTCTCGAGAAAAACCTTTTTATGTAGTAACTGATATGCTCCGTAGCTCCGTTACAATGGTTTTTCTATAGTTTAGTTTATAAAAATAAATAATTAAATACATTTAACTAAAATAAAGAGTAGTACATCAATTATTAGTGATAAAAGTATAAATAAAAATAACAAGGTATTATTAATACTATAAGTTATGAAAGGGTGTATAATGTAATTTATATCGGTACAGCCAATTTTGTAACGACTACGTTGGTTATTGATTCCGCGGGCTACTGTTCATACTACTTACCTATCGATTTTTCTGAACCTTGAATTTAATAAACTATATAAATATTTAATATTTAAAATTATTAACTTAAAAGTGTTTGTAGTTAATTCATTGAATAACTTACCCACCTATATCATGTAAATCATTATTATTATTATGTAAGAATATGATGAATAACTTCAACATAAAGTTTGTAGTTTAATTTTAAGAACTCTTATGAATAATTCATTCCAAATATAGAGTAATAAAAAACATTTACATTATGTTAACGCTTGACTGAGATTTTATGAATAATTTCAATTTTTCTTTTTCAAGTAGGTAATCTGTAAAATGTACAAAAACTAGGTAAGCATCAAATATAATATGCAGAAGGGAACATTTTTTTTTAAACATTTTAAAAACTTCACAAAAATGTACGAAGTTCATCATTGTCGGATCAAGTGGTGTATTTACGGGGGGGGGGGGGGGTAGATCCCCCTTGACCTTTTTTTTTTTTAATTTTTTGGAAAGTTAAATTTTTTCATTTTCAGTATTTCTCAATATGATATTACTTTTAAGTACCTATGTGAAATATGTCTGTTTTCTAAATGTCCTAGCCGGTAACTGTACCGCTCTGATATACTAATCGCCACTAAGCGGCAAATGCGACCATCGGACAACAAAAACGTATACCTCAATGGTAGTATGGCGTACTGTATTTTTTACTTTTTTACGAATTATTTTTCATGCATGAGTGCTTATAATAAACCCGATAAACAGTCGGTAAATAAAACAAAATTACCATGAAGTCCGTGGATTTACCACAGGGTGCGGGGTGGTTTATTTTTAGTGAATGAAGTGTAGTTAGTGACTGAAAAAATTGTATTGGGTTACATTATGCTTTAGATGTTTGTGATAAAGAGTTTTATCCAAATATTCATGAACGCTTGAAAATATTTTGTAATTTTCGTCCTTGCCTGTATCAACTGCTACACCTGAACGATGTTTTTCAAGTTTGAAGAGGATTTAGTCTTGCCTAGTAAATAGTATGACAGAAGTAAATATTTTATCAATTTTCCTATTTAATATTGAAATATAATTATAAATTAGTGATTATTATATACTTTGTTTATTAGAACCGACTGAATGTGTTGGCTTTATTGACATGTCACCGGTCAATACAATAATCATGCCATAGGGGTTATCGATGAACTGAGCATCTAAAAAAAATAGAGAACTCGATTTTGTATTATAACTAATTTTTTTGTTCATCGTATTAAACACGAGAGTGGTGCTAGTACGAATTTATAATAAATGCTATTAGGTATACTACATAATTTGTGTTAATTCTTAATTCGATTTGATCCACACTAAGCTCAATAGGTAACAAGTTAGAGGATTTTAAAATGTATATTATGTACATGTTTATTGGTGTATTATTATATATTTCATCCCCCCCCCTAGCAAAATTCCTAAACACGCCTCTGGTCATATTATGTTTTTACGATATACGTGAAATTATTAGAACAATAGATATCAAAACATGAGAAAAAAGTTAACTATTTTAATTATTATTATTATTATTATGACATAGTTATTAGTTACCTATATTATTATTTAAAAATCCGTAAGTATAATTTTACTCAATCGCTCTATACATTTTACGTTTTTAATAATCGGTAAAGTAATATTACTGTACCAAACAACCAAAAAAAAATTAAATTCTATGTGACAGTAATATAATATATTTAATATTGTATATACTCTATATGAATATATATATATTGTAATATTGACTTAATTTATATCTTACTAGAATATTGCTATAAGAACATACGTTGATAAAATTATAAAATCAGATAAAAAAGTATACATTATTATATTATTGGATATAATTAGTGTTTCATTTATACCTAAATTTAAAGTCATGAACAGGTTTATAACGTATGTATATATATATATATATTATATTATATCGACGTGAGCTTATGACAAACGATGGAGACTCAATAGTCAACTAACGTCTAACAAAGACCAAGGTAAAAAAAAAAGTCATGATTAAAACGACAAATTCCCATATTATATATATATTAACAAATAATTACAAGCTGTCGAAAATAATTGAAAATTTTTCCAAAAATCGATATACGTGTATAAATAAACATCGGACAAAAAAATAATCGAATTCGGGAAATCAAGGGGCAAGAAACGGATACGAGTATAAAGTAGTATGGATAGAGTTATAATACGCGTGTTATTAATAGGGACACGAGAAAAAAATTACTCGTCTATATATTATTATTATTGTCTAGAGCAATATTAAGTCCTTCGCTTTCCACCCCCGAAAAGTGACGACCCGTCAGTTTTGATAGTTGTTTAACTATTTTGACCACGCTAATGCCGTATAGAAAACCGTGTTGTACCAGACCGAATTACGGGGATGGAACTGGGCTGTGCCGGTGTCGGTGAATGACAGGAGGAACACAATATTATATAGGTACGTAGGTAGGTATAATAATAATCAACAAAAAATAAAATAAAATAAAAATACTTTTCATTTCATTTTTTTTATATTTCACTTGGCCAGTCTTAAATAATTGATCAGCCGACTGGCCGGAATCGATATACTGCGGCTGCGACGTCGGCGACATGTGAGGTAGGCAGCAGAGGTCGCCAAAAACAAGGGCACAAATCGTGACGAGTCGTGGTGGTGCACGCAGAAGGGTTGTGTCCGCAATACCTACCCCCCCCCCCCCCGGGCGGTGCGCGCGTGCGGTGGTGCAGAACGTATCACGTAACGTGCACCAATAATTATTATTCATGCGGCGGCCGATGATTGAAGGACTCGGTGGCGCCGTCGCTGCCGCACCAGGTCAGCTGTAATCAGCAGAGAATCGAAAGCGAACCCAAATCACAATCGTTGTTTGAAAAACGATACCGTTTTCCGGTCGAGTCCAGAAGTGAAACGAACTTGCCCCGAGAACGCCCGCTCGCCAGCCATATCACACTATAATAATATTTATAATAACACGAACTTTCAACACCGTTCGCCGTTATTCCGCGGAACAACAACTTTCGAGTGCAATAATAATTCGCGGACACGTCCGGGCAACAGGCGAATGGACGACGGACACGATACCGTGATCGCATATTCGTACAGAAATAGTTCTACCGAAGCGTCAGTGTTGTGCCGTGTGTTGATTGGTCGTAAGCGTATATTTTACTTTGATCGAACTGCGAATACGGTCTTAATGTCTGCAATTTTAAAAGTATTCTACGACATTATTGTGTCTACTATATATTCATTGCAATTGTACCTGCATAAAACGGTACCATTTTCACAAGCCCGAAAAGACATTGGTAATACCTTTTCGGTTTAGACTTAATAAATTGCTTTCTGAGTATAGTAATTTGTATCCGGCCATAACCCTATGCATGACTTTTGAAAATGCGATTTAACATAAAGTTCAGTGACAAGGGCCATTAGTTCTACGTTATAAACGTAAGTTTATACACACAATATGTAAAATTAATTGTAAACATTTTTTTTTCTATAACAATACGTTATTGATTAAACTTTACGTACCACTGTTCATTTACATTTATAATTATATGTCAATCATCGGATGATTTTATTTTCGTTATTGATAATCGTACATTTATAAGTTGAAACTAGATTCAACTAAGACAGTTATATTATATTGTATTATCACATTTTCGGTGAAAATAAAAGAATGATATACGAAAAACCTACACTGATGCACACGCTGAAGAACATTAATGATTTGTTCGTATGGAAAACATACATCTGAAAAATGAATTTTCTCTATATTTTAATACACATACAAAAATGTCATTGTTAAAATATCCGAAAAATAATAATATAAATAATACTCGCATCATATTATTTTGATTAATTATTGTGGTATGGCGCGGCGCGTTGGCTGCAATCAGTCGCGCGACGTGACTGAGAGTAAGTAACGGCCGCTGCCTGTAGTTCCCGGATGGGTGACCACCCCGCGGGTTTGTAGTGCGAAAAAACCTTGCCACACATACAAGTTTTCCAACAGTACCAACCCTACCAACCTTGCAGGCTAATGACCTCAATTGTCGAAGCCGCTTACTCCAATAAAAAAAATTATTATTATTATTAAGCTTTTAAATCAAATTGAAAAACAGCTATACCAAACATTTATATTTAAAATTTTTTTTTATAGATTTAATAAAGCACAGTTATATATTATTTTGTGGTACTTATCTTTGAAAAATATCATTAACCACTATAAAAACAACATCATTCGATATCACATCAATACGACGACCATATAGATATAGTTGATATTATTTTTTTTTTCAAAACAATTTGATGGGAATTACTTTGACTGAATTAACGTTTAATTTAACTAATGTGAAGTTCAAACGTTTTCTAATATAACTTCAAAGTGAATCTAATTTTATCAAACTATTGGATCTCGAACAATTCGTCTCTTAGTAATTAATTTATTCTGTATTATGATGAAATTGTTCCTTTTATGTTATACTATTCAGAAGTTACCAAAGTTAAATCAATATTGGAGATTGGGTTCTTCTAAAAAAGAGACTTCTTATCCAAAAAACAACGTAATCGAACTTATCACCCTGAGTCAAGTCTAAAGTTATTAATAAAAACTTGTATAATAAATATTTATCTTTGCATTCACTGATTATCTAATCATCTGCTACTGTTGTAAATATTATGTTAATAACTAATACGAATATTGATAATTAAAGTTAAATAAAAAAAAAAAACTACCTTCATAGGTAATGTACATAAACACAAACAAAATTAATGATTGTTTTACAAGTAATATTAATACGTAATTTTAAATTAATAGTTTTAACAAAATTTCAAATATTTTGCATTTAAATCTGGTAGCTGATACGTGATACCTAACTAATAATAATTATTAACAATAGCGTAATCGAACGTAGTTGGCTGTATTGCAGCTGTAGTAATAATGGAACGAATTTAATGAGTTTAATTCATGGAAACCGTAAACAGGACGGTCTCAAACACACACAATCACATTCTAATAAATGAACTAACAATGAAATTTGGATTACTTTGATCATGGTATAATATGGTGATGGTTCGTGTTATAGACATTAGACACTATAAGTTGAGAGTCGCGACACTACCCGTTATTATAATAATGTGCAGTATCGTAACAATTCAATAATGCTTTGAAGGAACACAAAACAAAAAAGTTGTTTACATTTTGTCTTTTATTATTTTTTGGTTTTCATTCAAGCTTGTTGAATATTATAAAAAATATTTTTTTTAATTTCGAAAATACTCCATGAGTGCTATATAATTCCGATTCAGTTAAAATCGTAAAATATGCAAAATTTAAATTTAAATTTTTAATTCTCTAATAGGTACGGATTTCGTATTTAAAAAGTAAAGTAAAGTCCTTGGACCACTCAAAAAATAATGTATTTTACATTTAGATCTTAATTCCAAGTAACAGTGCAACTACTACGTGTTTAATATGAAATCAGTTGTATAATATTCGTTTAATTTTTAACACCTTTATAGATCTGTACAGGCGCGCACTCAGGATGGTTTAGAGAAGAAGGGCTTACACATTATCCTACTATAGATCATCTGTATTATAGTACTTACATAGTTATATGTAGGTATTCACTTTTCATAATAATTATAAAGTCGAAACAGTGTGTGGTCCAAGTTAATCAACAACCATTATTAATTATCTATATCTATATCAATTAAAGCTATATTTTTATTTTATACATTTAACTAGGTTCATAAAAATAAGCAATATTGCTCAAACATTCTAAAACAGCTCTGAAATAGCATCAACTACAAACGTTTTGTAAAAAAAAAATTACAACACTCATATTAATAATTTAACTAAATGTGGCTTTTTATAAGTACCTAAATACAAATTGTAGCAATGTTTATCATGCCTGTATTGTATTAATAATTGTATAAAACTAATTATCAAATAAATCATAAAAGCTCGTTGATTAGGATATTATAATATACAGTCATTTTTAATACCTAGTTACTTTATACTTATATATATTTTTCTCTGTTAATTAATTAAAAACTAACTAAATAACATTTAATTGAACGTACCTACCAACATCCCGCAACTATTGTTACAATTATTTTTATGGAGGTCAAATATTTAATTTTCCACATTTTGATAGTAGGTAGTTTATAACGAATAGAAAAAATGTTTATAATATGCCATAAATTATAATAATTATTTTTTAATGCAAATTAAAAAGCATATCACTTGATGTTTACCTAATTATTTCGTAATAAATGTCATCTATATACATTTAAAAAATTATGATATAACTTCTACGTTAATTAACAAACCCCATTTTCAAAATGATGCCCCATTAGTTTAATAAACATATATTTAAATTATATGCCATTAATTAAAATGTTAAACTTATATCTCCTATTGAGCTGGGTTTACCGTAATTTATTTTTCAACGAAATAATTGTATTCATGAAAATTTGCAATATTATAATATTATTCGATCAAACTAATATTATTATATAATTGCACGATGTATCAACGTGTAGTATAACATATTTTATGAGTCTTTCGTGAAATTTTCAACTTCATGTTATTATATTCAAATTGAGTGAGTGTGTTTAAACTGACAAGATAATGTAGTTTTTTCTTTCGATGTAAAACGTACTTGAAAAATATTTTTAAAAAAAATTGTTCATAATGATCCCTTATCATCAGAGATCACTTGCACATTGAATATTTATTTTTAGTGTTAACATGATATTTTTCTTACATCACTCATTATCATGTTTAGTTCTGAACAATTACCCCTAAAGTTTCATTGTTGCTTTGTCCACGAAGTTTCTAGAATGCTCTCGAGGCTTTCATTTTGCTGAATCGTATATACAGTATGAGATAGTTTTATTTGTTCAATAAATAAAATGTTGTTATTATTTTTTATGCTGTAATTATTAATTTTAGCTAAAATGTATTTTGGTATTTCTTTTAACATAAATGTGTTTTCGGGGTCGGTACAGATATTTTTATTTTCTGACCGATTTTGCTTAACGCTTTGTCCATCACCACAGAAACGAATAAAATGTAAAAATTACCTAATCCCCTCTAGGTATAATATATATAGATATATATTATATACAACTAATGGTTTTTATACTAATGGTATTTATTTAACAAAGAAACCGGTTGCCGTTTAAACGGTTCTCTTACAGTATTTGATTTATTTATCATTAAAAGTCCTTTAAGTAAACTAGAAAAATAAAGAGTCATATTAAGTTATTTCCATTACTTGAAACTTGTTTGCCTCTTTTGTTCCTCGAACGAGTTGATACCAGTCGTGGGGATGATAAAATAGGGTATTTTATTTTATTTTCGGATTTTTTGATCATTATAGTATCTATGTCACAAATTCCATATGTGTATAGTCAGCAACTAAAATTCATGGTTAATAATTTGTATGTTGGGCAGTTCTTGAATGGCTTTTATAAACAATGTTGATACACATGTGTTTTTATTTTGACCACTACATGTATGAGAATAAAATGTTATATAGGATTAATTTGGTAGAATATTGTGCTTTAAATGATAAAAACAGCAATCTCATTAATATTCACATCTTGTTAATTTTTATATGATACAATATTTAAATATTTAGCAGCAAGATAATTTGACCACATTTTATGTATATAACGGGTTAAAAAGTTTTATTTTCAACATTTTTAATCAAATAAGTTTACTAAAGTTAGTATAATATACAATTATATGGTGTTTCACTCGGTACGTATATTTTAAGCAGTGTTCGGTAAATTACCTTTAAAAAGTAATAGGTACAAATTATGTCACTCGTTACATTAAATATTGTTATTTAAATTACGTTATTCGCGTTACCCGACATTTTTTGTATCATATTGCGTTACTATTTCATTCCAAAAGTAGATAGTTACAAATAAAGTTAATTTTCAAAAATGAATTACAAAATCAGTCCATTATAACGACTAAAAGTAGAAGGGTATACTATTATATTAATTATTATATAAATTGTACAGTAGTATATGCATAAAATTGATGATGTGGTACATTTTAAATGACTTAATGTTATACGTGAACAAACTGTATAAGTATTAATTCCTTAGATCTTTAAATTATATTTTCAATTATTATCTAAAACTTTCAGAATCGTAGATACATTACATTTTATTGATTTTTAATTTTTCTCGAATATCCTAGCATTTTGTTTTTGTCATACATTCATAACTTATTTTAATAACGTGGAAACTATTACGTTAGTCCATAGAAATTACTAAAAAAGTAATTTCGTTACGATTGCATTAATTTAAATAAAATATAATGAAATTACTACAGTGTCACTGCAAAAGTAATTTCGTAACAGTAATTCGTAAATTGCATTACGTTACCTACCACCCACCATTGATCGAAGTTATATTAAACAACAAAGATATAAAAAAAAAATGCTAAAAACATATATTGACATATTGCATATTATATTGTACCACTGAAAATATGTATATTGTAAAATATTTTTAAAATCATAACTTGACTTCGGATTCTTACTTTTCCAAACATTTATATTTAAAAATATTATTATCATAGGCAGTTAGTAGACATGAAATAGTTTTACTAAACGATAATAATTCAACTACCTACTTGAAAATACTATACTATATTACCGCACAACTTAAGAGATAACCGTTATCAACATTAAGACTTGGAGTATTTTACCAAAAAGCTCTACATTTTACAAGTAACAACGTATTTACTAAATAATATTTAGTCGAAAGTGAATATTCTTGACTTGGGTTTATTGTACCGAACATCTAAGTTTTATTGCTTATTTACCTATAGTTTTTACTGTTAAAATTGCTATGAAGTGAATAGTGATAATATTACAAATTAACCATTTAAGGATACAATTTTCAAACTTGTTATCATAGATTCACCTTGTACTCAATTCATAACAATAGCCAATAAGTATATTATAAATGATTTTACTTTTAATCTCGTCTATCGATGTTAGTTTATTTACTACTTCAAAGAAAATTTACTCACATTAGAACATATACATTAGTAACAATAATCGTATATATACCTAGTGGGAATTAGGTAATTTTTACGTTTTATTCGTTTTTAAAACAAAACGTTATGCAAAATCGGTAAGAAAATAAAAATATCTGTACCCAGCCCAAAAACATATTTGTGTTAGAGCCAGAATAAATAGCTTTTTTAAATATAATTTAACTAGACAATGCTACGAAAGTAATCAATGTTATAAACATTTTATTACATAGAAAAAGTGTTTATAACAACAGACGCTAACAAAACATACGATATTGTAAAGTGAAAAGATAGGACGATCTGTTACTTCAAGGGGAAAAATGTAACTCAAAAGTTTTATTTTTATCTTTTCTGGAATTTCCAGGAAAGTTTGCTTTTTTACTAACCAAACGGAAGATAACAATTGTATATGCTATATGTTTCACCTTGCTTCTTTATAAGTAAAAAAACAACATCTATTAGGTACTGAAAACACCGAGTTATTCCACATCACATGAAAGAGACATCTTTGTTCACTATTTTGTTTTTACTTCAAACGATTTTCATAAGATTACAACCAAAACATCTATACATTTTAGAACTATCTAAAAATGCTCAAAACTATTTTACAATAGGCTAGTTTATAGTAGGAAGCATTGAGAGTAATTAGTTTTGGCGGCAAGGGGCCTAAACGGCTCGTAAAGACTAAACAATATGTGATCAGGTGTCATACTAAGGAGTATAAAATTTCAGAAGAATGCTGCATTGGTGTCGCGCATCTAATAACTTTAAGAACTGGTTTGTACAATTATATTGATTGGTACAAGTCGTACATATTATGACATCCACCGGTGTGCTGGTATTCCAAGTATTTTTAACGCGATTCACATCGTAAACGATGGTAAATCGAAAACGACAGCACTATTTTGTTTTTGTTGTGAACAACTAAATACCAATCGTAATTTAAGTAAAAAACTTATCTCAATCGTCATATTATATAGATTTTCATCCGTATGTTTGCTGGGGTTTCGTTTGAGCGAGCCACTTATCACACACGTCACACAGTTACAGTAGGTAGGCTTTGGCAGTGGCGTATTTAGAAAATTTTCATGGAGAGGTCCAGCTAATTTTCCAAACACATTTATATGGAGGCTAAAGAATATGTTTATATATATATATATATATATTAGATGTTTCGATAGGTATTTATGTCACTCTTGTTTGGACCTACAACAGCTACAACTAATAAACTACAAACGCAACTATAGGTAGTGACAATACATATTTATATATTTTATTCGTATTCAATTCGGTTGCAGTCGCACTGTATCACTATTTGGAAACCGTAATTATAAATTTTATGAAAACAATATTTTTTACGTAAACCTACGTTTTAGTTATTTACCAATGTCAATTAATTTCAAATAAATCAACTGTTGTTTGTGGTTACATTTTTTTAATACAGTGAAACCTTATTTCGCATTTTATTTTTAGAAAACAAATGATACAGAACGCTCAAGAAAATTGTATATGTATTTTAATCAACTCTTCAATGTATTTGAGTTGTAAACTAATTTTAAAATTATTTACTATGTACTTAGTAAATTGGGTTATGTAATTTTGCACGTGACCTCTTATAATGTATAGAAATAACAAACTTTGGTGTGACGTAAACTAAAACAAGATATAGTATGTGTTAACTTTATAAGTAATATACAATTCAATTATTGTTCTAACTGAATTAGAAGTCATATAAATGTTATACAAAATAGTAATATGTTGTAGGTATATAATAAATATGGTCAAATATAAACTATTATACTTTAATGTACCTATTACGCGTTACAAGGAAAGACGTTAACGCCCTGGATCATTAAAATATTTACTTAAAAATGTTGAAGTTATTCATAAAGTATAATATTCTATTCACCCGAAAAATAGATCAAATATTAGTCCAAAATGTAAATTATTATTATTGTCGAAAACATTTTCAAGTATACTTATTGCACGTCAATAATATTTATAATGTATTATTGTAACATTATGATGTGACGTCCGGACTTCCGAGTGTCAGGAACCGGGTGGTGTCACAATAGGTTGTGTTTCGTAATAAAATAACACAATTGAAGTCGCACGTGGTAATAATATAATGTACTCTTTATGGTTTATTCAGTTGACAAACACGAAAAAATCGCATTCAATACACTAAATAATTAAATAGTCAAACAAAGAAAATATGTTATTTTAAAATAGACCTATAGTGACTTGAAGACCATCAACCTCAAGTATGCGTGGTTAATTTATACAAAATCAAAGTATTATAATATACCTTCCATATACCTAAGTGTATAATTGATTTACTTTGGACAACAATTTAAGGTCAAGATCTTTCATATAATATAGTATAATAAAAAATACTTATTTGGTATAATGAATAACTAAACATTATTTATATATGTAGGGTTTTTTTATTATTCGATGAACATTTGAATTTCTATTAACTATATTGTGTGTACTAAAAAAATATGCATAATATGTATTTTATTTATTTATTAACAGTTGTCTAAAGCTCCCGTTTTCGTTCGTCCGTCGTGTTCATGTGTGACGAAAATCATGACAACGATCGATAAGACAAACATATCCCATAATTTCCACGAGTTGCGGTAGAGACTGTATAATGTATATAGGTATAATAAAATTGTCTCTCTTATAATTTTTGGTTGTAATTAGTATGGTCTTTCCATAGTGAAGCCTCCAAATTATGTGGATATATAAATAATATATTCCCTCACAACAGAGTAGGTTGTGGGCATCACTTATATAAATGTTTATTAAAATTTTATTATTATGACATTTATAAATTTTAGTTTTGTGGTTTGATCTCCTTTTGTTATACAATGTTTATGCTGGGAAGATTACTCTGTTTTAATTTACCTAAATTTAGAATGTGTTTCATTAATTATAATTTAATTTAATTGTTCTTCCAAAGCATGTATTTTTATTTAATAAATCTGTACAAATATTTAATGCTTTACTTCATTATTATATGATGCATCTGGTAAATTATTTCATTGCACTTTGGTCGCGAACCTCGGCTGTAGGTTGACAATTCTACAAATGTCTGTCAAATATCGCTTTTTAGACTCGGTGTACAGTGTGCAAAATAAATATAAGTAATTGACAATAAATGTATGACATTATTAAAGCTATGTGACAAATTGTATAATTATTTATTTATTTATTAAGATTTGACGAGCTAAGAACTTTAAAAATAGTGTATAGCATATATATATATATATATATATATAATAACAATAACAATACTAAATGTACAGTATACTAAGATTTACAAATGTTATTTAATAATTTAAAAAGAAAAGAAGGGGTCCACGTTGGCAAGGGACATTATACGTTTAATAGGTACATTTAACACATAGCTTGTAGAGAATAATGGAATGGAAAAAGGGACAGATTGTCGGATAGATCGTTGAGGTACCTTAAAACTAATCAAGAATAGAAGGTTAAATGAGTCTGTTTTCCGTATAGAATATTTTTTAAAAACTAAAGATCTGTAAGTTGTAGCTACAGGTTTATAATCATGTTGCGTATGAGGGATTTGGAGCAAAGAACCAGTGAACCTAAGAAACCGTCTCTGCACGTGTTTAATTTGGAGATAGCCCCTAATTGTATTGTAATCCCAGATATACTCTAGATTCTATAATACTCAGCACCAAAGCGCAGTAGAGTACCTTAAAGAATAATCTGTTACTGAAAGAACGAGCAGTTCTCATTATAAATCCAAGTAATTTCAATGCCTTCAATATACCATGTCTATATGAGGTCTGGGATCCAGACAACTTGTTATTTTGAAACCTAGGTCAAGCACAAAGCCATTAGATCACTGTAAAGTGGTACCATTTCGTTATAAGAAAATGTTATTTGAGAGTATCTACTCTTGAAAGTCATCACACTATACATTCGCCTATATTTAATTGAAGTCCTATAGACTTGGACCATTGAACAAAACGATTAAGGTCGTTTTGTAGTTCAACACAATCTTCCTGTGACTCAATGCGCATGAATAGTCATTCATGTCATTAGCGAAACAGAGAAGATAACCGGATTCCAAGGTACTGGAAGCGCCACCAACAAATAGCGAGAGTAAAATGACCAATGACAAATGGCCACCCTGTGGAACTCCTGATGACGCATGAACAACAGTTGTCTTAGTACCAAATACGTTAACCCATTGATGTCCGTTCAGAAGATAGGATTCAAACCAAGAAATTGGTGGAATACCAAAACCTTTAGAATTTTAATAATTATTGCGAATCAACTGTGTCCAAAAAAATTTATAATAATACAATACAATATTACCCTTTTTAGTCCAACAAATGTTTGAACAACTGTAGATTTTCTGGCTCAACAAACAGTTATACATTATAATATAAATGGTAGGCTATTGGAACTAGTATAAAATATAATAAATTACATTGCTAATAAAGCTAGCGGTATATTCACGATAATAAAATATTATAGTAAATAATCAATCAGCTCTTTGAGCCTATGGTATATAGTATTACTGTAAACAATTAGACAGCTATTAGAATAAAAACTCGGGCGTATTGCAAATACGAGCATATGAAGGGAAAATTCTTTTGGAGTAGGTAGGTAGTTGAGTTGTGGTTTTTTCTATTCAATGATAAAATAAAAAAAAAATTGGGGAAAATAACACAACAATATTAACAAAACATAATAATATGATAATTTGATTTTAAAAAAAAATAATAGGACAAAAACACAAGTAACTATCTAATGTTAAGCACAGTTAAAAACCACAAGGTAAGAACAATTTGATAGAATTTAAAATTATTAATATTTAATGGTTCCATTTGTAGTTATAAATAATTTTAATTAAAGTTATATTTTATCATACATGACATAATATAAAAACGGACCCATTGGTCTAGAAAGGGTTAATATATAAAACAGCTTAAACATTGTGTACAGGTATTGTCATACAAATAGTTGTCTTTCTATCCACCTTCAGTGTCGTATTTTTCCAGCGTAGATATAGTCATTCTTACATCCTGGTATATTCCAGATTCCCAATACTTTTCCTCTATCTTTTGGCTAAGAAATCGTGGTTAAGATAGCATAAAAACGATGAACAGAGTTAACAAAAAGGGTAGAAAAATAGGAAGAGGAACTGAATTTATGCTGAAAAATACGACTGTACATTATTTGTATAGGTATATATATATATAATATATCAGTTTATATTATATTTCCATATTTGTCCGACTGTACCCGACCGTCTGAGAGGGTTTTATCAGTTTTACACTGTAATTTTATTTGACAAAATTGATACAGAATGTGGCATTTTAAATGTTGGCAACACTGCCACAATACCACCCAAACATAAAGCCTGACCATTACGCATTGTGCCTTATTATTGTTGCAATGTGTGACTTATTGTTGTCCCTACCCTCCGTAGCCCGTAAAGAAGTTTCCCTTCAATAACATTTACTTTTATAACAAAAATGATAAATAAAATCTGACTATTTTAGCCGATTACCTTATCACATGAGGCATGGTCGAAGACGCAAAAAATAGTTTACCACTTTGTCAAGAGTTACCAAACGATGACCCGTGGACCAACTTTATCTGGTAAGCAGACAAGAAATTTATTTCAATTTTTCCTATGAATTAAATGAGATTTTATATTAATATTTTGATTTTATTTTCTTTAGATAAACATTTACATCACATTTTGATGGACTCCAAAAACTTCCTGAATTCCTAAAGTGGTATGAAATATTAATTGGTGATCCCTGCACTATACTATACAATGTGTGTACATCACTGACACCGAAGACGAACAAGTGTATAAAACAACGTAAAATATGAAATAATTTTTTATCGTATTCATAAAAAATTATAATAATAACTTAATAGATTTAAGGTTAATATGACGTGGTTGCTTAATACTATATTATATAAATTGAGATAACTCATTTAAGGAAATTAGAAATATTATACTTGACGGTTCGTGCTGCTTGACGAACATAATGCTCGTATAAAATACAAAAACCATAACACACATAATAACTAGAATCACGATATTTAAAATAAATCATAAAGACAGATAAATTATATTATATTGTGTACGTATTTGTATGTGAGTTGGTTAGTAATAGCATTTGCACGTACCTACCTACGTCAATATAATACAAAAATAAAATAATAATCATCATCATCATCACGATCGCTACTCGGTTGTAGCTCAAACACTATAGTACATAAATAACTATTCGTTAAAATTTCGATTTATATACAACGTTAAAAAAAAATCATTAATTGCTTAACAGTAAATCATAGTTTGAAAAAGGTGGTCTTGTTTGAAAAATATTAGTTTGTAACAATATTCACTACAGCCCACAAGATACTACTTTTCTTCAGTGAAATAAATAATGTAAATAATTTAAAATACGGTCTTATGCATACTAAAAAAATCCAAAAATCAGAAGTTGAATAAATTCATTGTTGAAAGAAAAAATGGAGTGTAATAAAATAAAATTGTCACAATAAAAATAACCGTTGTAGCAAAAGCAAGTAAGTGGTTAAGATATATTATACCGGATGATAATCTCATAATTGAACATTCATTATTTTCAAAAAGTATAAATGTTTGAAAAAATGTTTACATTTCTAGTCGTTAAAATGACACTTTTTAAAAAATACTTATATATTTAAATATTGTTTATCCTTAACATTTTTTAAGTATTTTTACTTTTTTAAATGACAACATACAATTTTAATTACATATTCCAAAGCAGAATATTTTTCTAACTATTTCAATACATAAAAATCGAATTTAGGACGAGTAGCTAATGAGTTATTAGTATTTAAAGTTTAGATGAATGAAGTATAGTGTGATACGTAAAATAAAAGGATTAAAAATATATAATTTTTTTAATAAAAACGTGGTTTTGTAACGACTTTAAACCATGTGAAAAAAATATTTTCATAAACATTAATTTTTTTTTGAATTATGTGTGCCGTGCGTTAAACGGTGTACCTAACCTAACCTAACCCGGTGTACCTATTTAATGATATTATAACATGTAGAGATATAATTCAAATAAGTTGTTTGCATTTTTCAAAACTTTTTAATATTACTTAAATCATTTTGTATTCAATATAAATTAGTGCCTTTATTGCGTTTCACACAACTTCACAAGTCAATTTACTAATTATATTTGACTTGGTACGTTTAAAATTAAATACATTAATAAATGTTCAATATGCACATGCATGACGTAATCAATATTGTAATATTATACGAAAAGACAAAATATATTCCTATACAGTTTATGTACTGGTAACTATCGTTACTCACATTAATTATATGAATATAGGTCGCCGTTGTATCAAAACAATTATATTTTATAATTTAAAACAACAATTTAGTTGTACCTTAATTATTATTTATAAATACCTCTACAGACTACAGTATATATTATCTTTGTATGGGACATAATGTATAGGTTAGGTGTATACCACTTACCAATGTTTAGGCATAGTATTACCTACATACTTAAGGCCTAACTGTCATAGGCGCCATTCATAACCAATGAAACTTTTATTTTAAACTGTAAAAATGTTTCTACCGAATTTGCACTAATATTAAATTTACCTCTCATTAGAAACGTTTAAAAAAAATGAAAAAATAAGGGAAGTCTCTATCATATAATATGGGTAATGGGTTTTGAGTGTACCTCTCCGTTGATTAGGTCACTGTAATGGATGTGTTAAACTATAATTTATTAAGATGATAAATCATTGAATACAACAAACGATTCTGAACGGAGGTGGTGTGTCAACTTCTATTTATAAATTCTAAATTATTTTATAAATAACTATCAGTAATTTATTTTTCGATTAATAGATAATACAGTAGGTATGTTGAACTAATTTTTGAAAAAATACATAACATATTGTATTAAACATATTAAACTAATTGTTAATTATTATAAAATAATATTGTTCATATTTTATCATAACATAGATTGTTATTATTGTTATCTAACTTATAAGTCCGTAGAGCGGTGTTAATACGTACGTATTATAATAAATACAAGATTGTACGTCTGACGTCGTTTATTTAGGTGTCTCATTACATTTTACGTTTTTTTTTTTTATTATGATTGGTCATTATAGCTCCGGAAGGGGCCATTAGCTTTATACATTAATACATTATATATACTTTTGTTTTTGGTAACAATGTTTTGGTAACAATTATAATATATTGGGACTTAATGACTTATAAATATTTAACTCTAAATGTATTTTTCCCATTTTACGTTTATATTTAAATTATTTTCATAGTGTATAGTATATTATGTATATCCATCGATATGCATCAACAAAATAATGCATTGTCAACTAAAATTCATTTTTATAAGTTCTACGGAATAACCGGATGGAGTGCAATTCAAACATTAGCTTTTTTAAGCCTGAGTAAAATTTAAACTTTTTAGTTTAGGTATAATAAATTCAGTTCGAGTATGTCCCAATAGAAATTCTCAGAACGATGCGAGTTACATTGAAGTATGTGATACAACCTTCCAATCCTTTTGACATGCTTTTTCCGTTGAAGCTAATACATTTACTGATAATATTTAATATGTAATAATATTATGCTTTCAACAATTTTTTTCAGTTGAAGCCAATATGTTTACTGATAAAATGTAATAATATATAATAATATTACATGAATCGCTGACAACCATATATTGATGAAATGTACACAATTTTTCTAAAATGTCACAACTAATATAATTTCATATTTTATTAAAAAAATAAAGAAAAGAAAAGATAAAATCCCAGTATATACTGTATATATTATACATATGAGAGAAATAATGCACCATCTGCAACTATGGTAGTTTGTGGTACTGAGTACTACTCGGTTTTTTGAATGTAGTTGTGTGTAACTTCGAGGGAAAATGAGTACTTAGTTATATTGTAAAAAATGCAATTCAATAACTTTAGTAAAATAATAATTTTTTAGGATCTTTTAAAAAAGTTATATCAAATTGCTGTATGGTCATTAAATTAAAAACTGGAACAAATTATACTTTTAACATATCCCTTTTTTATAAATGTTCGGTATTTTTCAAAAAACGGCTCATGATCCAGAACCTGAAATGCATGATTATAAATAGCTTACCTCACATATTTAACAAAATAAGTGTAATTAATATGAAAGCAAAATGTTGTGAAAAAATTATATTATTTTTGTGTATCAATCATAAGTCATTCATTTCTATTTAGTAAGAACATATACAATAGGTGTAGATGTAGGAACCCCTACAGTATGCTCTTAATTTGGCAGGTGTGTGGGTAAATAAAAGCCTACCAAGGCTCACCAAGTGGAATAACTCGTTCCAATACAGTCGTAAATTATAATAAATTCTTTTACGTATTCCTACATCTATTCATGACACTTAGTCGTTATTGTCTTACATTTGGTTGTCTGAATATTCTATCGTTTTATACAAACAGTAATTATTGAACCAATACGATGTTTCGAGCAAATTTAATTTTATATTCCGAATGGAGCAAGGCATACTTTTGGAATACTAAAAATTTAATTGGCTAATAATGATAAAATTTGTGTGTATTTTTTTATCAGATCTTGAGCTGAAGATTATAGCTACAATTTTCCACTCTGATAGTGTCTACTGTTTTCTGATGGCGAATTTTATGTAGTTGATCAAAAATAGGAAAATCCTAGTATAGGTACGTTTCGGTTTTATTTCTAACTGGAAAGAACTAACAAAAAAAAAATAATATGATTTATAATTATATGGTATTATCTATATTCAATAGGATTATGTGAGCATATCATCAACGCCATGTAATAATGTATAATAAGGTATATAAGGTAATGTATGTTCGGTAGGTAATTGTTTTTACATCAAACAAATGTACAATACTCAGAAAACAGATTAGTGATTACACAAATGTTAGCAAAATATAAGCTACTATTAGAGAGTGCTAATCCTGTTTAGTGTAATCCCACGTATCCATGTCATATTAACAATGTACTCAGTGCATTATATTAAATAGGCACAACTATATGTATGTTTTTATCACGAAAACTTGTGTTTATTTTATCTTTTTGGATAAATCTGGCTTTAACAATAATACCTATTAACTTCACAAGAAATACACACATAACCTCCCAAATTTATAATAATCGTATAATCGTTGCATATAATAACACATCGTAACACAACTATTTATCACGTTAAATATTATATCAGTAACACAAAGCGTAAAAAACTACCATGCATTATGACATAAAAATCAATAGGTGGGTAGTTAAATTCTAACAAGGATTTTTTAATACCTATCATTGAAGTGTAATAATCAAATTATGTGTAACACCCGGTTGTCATAATATAAAAACTGTGTCAATATAAAATAAAATACACGAATGGTGAATATAATTCTATGAACAATTATTTAAAATCCCAATTGTTTATAATATTATAATATTTTTAGAGGAAACAAAAAACCAATAACCGTCAAACGTTACATTCCGTATTAATTATTACGCGTATGTATTAAATATCAATTGGACAGATTTTATATTTAATTTTAATAATGTTCAGATGGATTAAAGAGGTTATCCTCAGTGGTGAGATGGGCCATCTAACCATGTTATATGTATACATAATCATTGATTACTTATTGAAACTGTATTTTTCTTTTGGCCAATAAATATTATTATTATTATTATTATTATTATTATTATCATTGTTATTAAATGAGATTGCAGTAAGACGATTTACGATTATACACCACGTATATATTCGCGGTGGTGAAGTGTATACAATTTATATTTTTTTAATCTAGATAGGTACTGCGTAATGATAATATCACTACCACAGTAAAGATTTCAATAGGGTATTTTATGGCTTTTCAAAAATTAAAACCATAACTTTACTACCATATTGTTCTAACTTTTAAAACCAACATTCGTCGGTAAATATGACTTACCGTAATTATATTAAATGTTATATTGACTAGTAATTTGAATATTTAGATGTTCAGTGGTGGCTTACCTACCACTCCTATGGGATAAATATTACATTAAATTCTTAAGTATTATATTATTCAAATAAATTAAATATAAGAACAAAATGTATTTAACGTGGTATTGCATAAATATGAAAAACCTATACAGACAACATAATATTATATAAATAAAATATGAACTTTAAGTGTTTATAAAAAAAACTTATATGGAACTATATGGATTAAATTTTCAAGCTTTTTGGCCCAAGGGAAAAAGTTTTATTGACATTTTTAGAAAAAAACTAGAAAAATTTCAAAATTTCTATAAATAGCTCAAAACAACCCAAAAATATTGTGAAAATTTATCATTTATATAAACAAGATAGAAAATGTTCATTTATATAGAAAATAATAGAATAAACATTTTGTGAACATTTTGAGTTTTTACGATTGCTAAATTATGAACTACAACAAAATAAGAAAAAATTATTTTATAAGAAATTGGATGAATATGTCGTAAAAATGTTATTTTCAAAAGCTATCATAAAAAACTACTTTGACTTTCCAGTACATTTTTTTGTTCAGTAGTTAGGAAAACGTATGAGGAATCTTATAGTATTCAATTTTCAAATTGAAAATGCTTTTTACTAAATTCACTTTCCTACCAGAAAAGATGCTGATGAAGAAAATCAAGGCATTTTTACTGCCCTAAAGGGTGACAGACGCAAAAAAAACACACATTATTGTAAAATCAATACACTCATCACTCCACTCAGAAACTAAAATGTACTTCAGATGTACTACAAAAATAAACCTACCGAATATATTAGTATCAAAATTATCTAAAATTAAAAAAAAAACCCGATTCGTGTTCACTTAAGATACATCACACGTCTAAAATATTTTGGCCTCAAAGCACCTTGTGGATAATATTTCAGTTTTCCAATACAAACAGAAAGCTTTATATTTTTGTCCTATCACTATTATACGAGTAGAAAAAATTACTCATGTATATCAATTATTTCTATCGTAATCATCTGCAAGTTAAAACGATATATTTAAAATGTAGGAAAATAGGTACCTAACTCATCTATTGTACAGTAAGTGTCAAATTGAGTAAGTCACTGTAATTGATGAGTTGATTTCAATTAAACAATAAATCATCGCATACGAAATACAATTCTGAGAAAAGACAATTCAGCCAACATTGCCAAGTTTATTTTATGATATATGTATTGGCAATTAAGAGGACGTTACACAGACATTAATTGTTGTCTACGTCTAACAAGTGGGTAACATAGCAAATTGTACGCAGATCGCGTTTAACTCTGTTTAAAATTAGAGTGAATTTACCTCTAATAAAATTTAAACATAAAATTATTATCTACGGCATCTTAAAGGTTTTTTGTTATATTTCAATTTGAAAGTGAGTTATGAGTATTTTAAGATATACAAACAATTAAAAATTCTATAATGCTCAGATATTTAAAACAAAAATATAATATAAAGCCTATGAGATGCCCTAGAGTTTAGGGCCTAGATAATCTTACCTTAAAATTTTATAAGAGGTTAGTAAATGCACTCTAATTTTTAAACTAACAGAGTTAAACGTGATCTGCTGAGCGCAAAATGTTCAATGTTACGCACTTGTAAGACGAAGACAAAAAATGTCGGTGTAAAGTCCTCTTAAGATTATTTATTTAACAATTAGTAATAGGTACAGTAGATTGAATTAAATATTTCCGAAAACTTTTAAATTTAAATTGTCATTATGTATTTAAAGTTTAATAATATAGGTACGCAAAAGTTTCAAGTCCATACGAACAATATTTTATAATGACATCAAAATAACTAAAACCGTTATCCTTCATTTAAGTAGGTATTCATTTTTTTAATTACAATTAAATAAGAAAATCGTTTGATAACAAATCGTTATTTTCAAGTGAATATCCAATTCCTTCAAAATTTAAACTTCAAACGCTCATAAAAAATTACTGTGAATTTACGCTCAATTCTTTTTTAATTCCAGCAATGAATACTTATGAAGAACCTTTCATTCAATTTTAACCTTTTTGACTGAACGAACATTTCTGTATTCAATATCATTATAAAAAATAATGAGATCGGGATCACTAATATTTATAAATAGATAAAAAAAAGATTCATAATATGCTTTAAATTATACCATGTATAGAAAATTATAATATAAATATTTAAATATTTAGTGTAAACTCAAAGAATCTACAGTTGTTTGTTTTGGATTTATAACATTGTAAGAAAATCGATTTTATTGAAAATTGGTTATGAAGTCTTTGTCTTTTTTTTTTACCCAATTATGAACAAAAGTATCTACTGATACTAAATCTTAACATTTTATCCACTCTAAATAGTGTCATCAGTCACAAAAAAAAATACACATCATAAAATCAATATATTCATTTTACCGAAAAAAAAATAAGAAAAATATTATCATAGTTCGGAAACACTCGTATACATATACCATAATAATATGCATCTAGTTATTTTATTTTACCGCGTGTAGATATAAGAAATTTAGAAATACATTTACAAATTACAGGAGTCTGTATGTACACATAATATTTGTATCATTTCACGTTTCTTTGTCCGTTAAGGGTGAACCATTGTACCGATACCAATTATACCTACGTATATTAAACAACTAATAAAATAATATGTATACATACTTTCTAAATGAAAAATCTAAACGATTAAGTCCGATATTAATCACAAATTTAATTAGATAGGTACCTACGCATAGTATACCATTTGTGATTATGAATATAATTTTTTTTAATGTTTGAATCTGGTATTTGTGCTAAGCATTATTTCAATATTTTGAAAATAATGGTTTCAAATTGTTTTATCATTATTAAATAAAAACAATTTAATGTTAAAATTATTTTCGTTCTCGACGACAAAATTAACAATATTATACAACTTCACTTTTATTGCGAACAAAATACGTACAAAAATAAATCAATTTTATAATATGTGATAGAAAGTTATAAATATTTAGATTACGATTCAACAAGTTTCAAATAATACAAGCATAAATATTTAATTTTTTTTGGGGGGGGGGAGGAACTATTTTTTTATGCAGAAGTATATTAGTAATAATTATAAAGTATAAGATTATATAAGTATATTAGTAAGTATTATATAAGTAATAATTATCATGGATATTAACAAGTTGCATCCCGCCCGATTGATCTTAGGTCGACAATAACCCAGCTTTAATCTGTGCGATAATTGTAATCGTCTAGACTAGTTTATTATCCTGGACAAACAATTAATATTTTTGGAATTCAGAAAAATCTGTTAATGGTCTGACACTAAATTGTCAAGATTTAAAATCATCTAAATAACGTTGTCACCATTTTATTTTGTAAAATAGTAAGCACTCGAATCAACTGCGCGTTATCTGTGAGGCACGTTATTATTATACTTGTCGTTATCGTTATTATAACATTTTATTGGTCGATGAACTCTGGACACTAAATGCTAAAATATATCGGTATTAAATTACACTGTACATTCATATATAAGTACAACAGTCAACAGAGGTACTGCACATACGACTGAACAGGCATCGCCGAACGAGTGCGTTTACCCAATTACGGTGAATGTGTCGAGTATGGCAACAACGAATATTGTACCTAAGCGCAACCAGATTTTGCATTTTTTTTTGAGTGACGGACCATCGATCGTGTCTGGTGCGGGGGGTTGATGGAAATAGAATAAGAGAAAAAATGAATGATAACACGAAATGTCGATTCGACAGCAACTATGGGTATTGGGTAGGTACATGGCGATAAATTGTCCGGTTGTGTGCTTACGGTATATATATTATCCGATGACCGATGGTCAAATTATACTCCGAAATATTGAATTGCCACCACCTCACAGCGTGACCGTCCCCAATGTCCTTTACGCGCCATTTGTACGTAGCATATTGCATTATAATAATATATTATTATTCCACATAAGTTTTGTATTTTCCGGAAGTGGCGAATATCAAGGCGGCGCACTTTGTCGTACACAATTATGGATATAATTTAAGCGGAGGACTTAATATTATAACAGATGATGGTTGACGGGGGACGGCGTCAGAAATGAATTGGTTCATTTTTTTGTTTTAGGTTTTTTCCCCACAAATATTCCTTTTGATTCGTCTAATTTATGTGACCGGTATTTGAAAATGTGTTCAAGACAAAAGCTGATGGCTTAATTTCCTGTCAGCTCGACGAAGCATAATGCTGTAAAGGCGCGGTGAGACAATGTATAAACAAAAATGGCGTGGATAAGTCGAAAATAATATAATTATAATAATAATCTTTTATTTGAGATCACCTCAATCCTTTTCGTTTCAAAACTGACGGGATGAACAAAGTAATTTAATACGGGTTTAATTCCACGTTATTTTATAGCTATTATGTACGGTGTGAATAGGTAGGATATTACAATAGTAACTTTGATAAATCACACCGATTTACAACTCCAAACGCCGTCTTAAATTTGAACTCCGTAATTCATCGCGAGACATATTGCTTATTATTTATGGCCACAGTTCCATAAAATCTTTTTTCATATTCTTGATAATTGTAAATTAATATTTGAAACATCCAGAGAACAAGTGTTACGTAGGTTTAAGTAAGTTAAAGTTGAAGTAGGTTAAAGTAATTTAGAATTGCTGTGTTTGTTTCGCAGAATAGGTGTCTAGACTTTATAGACGTCAGACGTGTTCATTGGATGATTAGAATATCATTAAATAATAATAACAACAACAACAACAACAATAACCGCTTCGGCACCTCGAACAAATGTTATAGTGTTAGGTTAGCTTTCCCGTCCCGCAAATATATCGTTAGGTACTAGAAGAGTGTTAATCGTTAACTTATTAGTTATTATCGTACCTAGGCCGATTGTACAGCATAATTCTGTACCCACGACAATATATATTAGGCTGATATATCTGCTTAAATGTCGTGCAAATAATTTAGGCCTAAGGAAGTTTCTCAAAGTTTCTCTATAAGAATTTTATACTTTACCAACAAATCTAAATATTATATACATACAGTTTTTTTTATATTTTAAGTTTAAATTTGGTCGAAATTATACATTTAAACGAATCATAATGATTTAGGTTATTTCGTTGTAATTTAAAAATAATTATTGGATACTTGAAACTTTTTAAGTACCTACTAGATTGTTATATTTTATAGACACAGCGATATTTTCAAATGTAATATTTTCGGATAAAATCAATTCAACTTACTGTGCTAGGTACTAATAATAAAATGAATTACTTTTTTAGCAATAATATCATAAAACAAACTTTGTAATATAGGCTTAAAGACCATCTTATGAACACTTATGAATAAGCAAACTGGTCATTCTCGTCTTCCAACAATCTTATATTCCGTTTTATATTGATTAATGCGTAGTCCTACTTTCTGTGCTGCGTCATTAAATTTGTTGAATAATAGTTTTAGACTACATTGTGATTTCCATCAACACTTCATCGTCAGGTATGCATAAGTAAGCTAACATAAAAGTCGAGAATTGTTATCCCTTCTTTAGTCTCAATTCTCATGTCTCTTATTACCTTTTCCAAATCAAGATTTAACAGGATGATGAGTGACATGAAATCATCACGTCTTAGAACAGATTTTACTACTGCTGGATCTGATTTCATGTTCCTGACTTTAATTTTAACCATAGTTTCTATGATGCTGATTGGAACTAAGCTGACGAATTTCTGTGAAAAATTAAACATCTTCACAATATTCACGAGACTTTCCCTATGAATACTATCGTACGGTTTTTTGAAGTCAACGATCAACGTATGTATCTCTTTATTGAATTCTAGGTTTTCATATACACTTCTATAGGTATAGGTAGCGTCTAATAATGAATATTTGGTCCACCGTTCACCTTTCTGGTTTGAATCCACATTGATATTCTCCAATGGTTTGGTTTGATTTTGCATTAATTGTAGTTGGGAAGAAGTTTGAAAATAAAATTGTACACCACATTCGACAAGGCTATTCCCTTTTAGTTATTACAGTCTCATTTATCTCCTTTTTCGTGTATTGGACAGATTAAAGGAGTTTCCATTCTTCCGGAAGTTCTTCTGTAATCCATACTTTTTTAATCAGTATAGCCAAATTCATTCGGTCATCTCTTATCCCCTTTTTTATAGAAGCTCGACTTGGAAGCAGTCTTCACCTGGTGTCTTGTTGTTTTTTAAGCTCTTTATTTGTACTTTTAATTCCTCTTTCTATGTTTCATTCCTCAAGAAAATGTCTTACACCCAGAACAATAAATTGAACATTAAGATATTTCAATTAAATCTCTCGAGCATGTGACTTTTCGTTATACATATTATTCCAGTTTTCACAAATGCATTCGCATGCAGTTAGAAATCAATAACCAATAATCGGTGTGTATATTATGATAATTTGAGTAATAACCCCAATTTTTACCTGAAAATTAAAAACTTGTTGTGGTATCACGAAAATAATTATATGCGATAATTAGTTCACTATGTGTGTGTGTGTTATTTATATATAATATATCATATTTTTGTGCAAACGTGTAGAGATAAATGTGCTCAATTGAGGACTGTGGCGTTAATAGTAACCCATGCCTATTTAGTGGATTTACTATATGACACTTTAACAAGACTTATTGCAACGGTCTAGTTGATGACCATACTTATAATAATATACAATAACCGTACGACGATTGGTTGTAGCGTGAATTAAAAATATTGACGACTTATGGCAGTATAATATAGGTATGGAAAAATAATAATAAAAACCAATTAATTTTAATCGTTTTTGACATCTTGAAAAAAAAACTAAAACAGTATAATGCTCGATAATGGACAGGGTATTTATACATTTAATGGATTTTATTATTGATAATAACACAAAGTCCATATTGTTTATAAGTAAACTGTATAATTGTTTATTATTTTATTTTATTTTTTACTAATTTTTAGTTTATATAAAATTAATTTAATTGCATACTGTAAAAATAAAACGTACCTATAAACTCTTTTTTTTTTAATTTAAAATAATCTTTATTTTTTGATAATTACAATCTGTAAGTAATTTATTTAAAATTACCTATCAGTTATGAGATACATGAATAGAACAGATATCTGTGCAACAAGTCATAACGTGGTATTGACAAAATTACGGTTCTTCAGAAAAATAGTTTTTGTATTTTAACTTAAAGCTCATGTACCTATCTACTACATTTTAATATTTCATATTATATCTTTTATAATAAAACAATACGAATTTTAACAATTTCTAAAAGAAAATTTATATTAATTTAATTTTTTGTAAATGTGTGTTTTCAGTCACATTAAATAATCTTTTTTTTTAAATATTATTTTGGGAAATAACGTGTTTTGTCAGAGTTTTTGTAAATTTAAAGTGTTGATAAAAACCCACATCCTCTTACTACGTGCTGTATTATAAAATAATAAAATGGGAATGGTACCTTTAGAAAGACCCCGTTAGTGATGGGAAGGTCTATTTAAAAAGACGTTGAAGAATTAGGTGGAAGATCAGACTAGAAGGAGAGAAGAACCAATAGAAATGGCTGGAAGGTCGGATGTTTGACGAGATGTTCCTAGCGGACAAAGAAAGAAGAAGAATAAAACATTAATTTTATTTTTGTAGTCCTTGATTGATACATAAATAAGATTGAGAAATATAACATTTCAACTTTATTTATCAATGCATTTAAATATATTGAATATATGATACATAATTAGAACTAGTAAATTATGAAATAAAGTGGTTTGGAAATACAAAGTTTTGACCTAGGTACACTATATTTTATAAATTGCATTTTTCTATACTATAAAGTGAAATAAGCACCAAAATAATGACAAAAATTATACACCAAAATTATGGAGTTGAGATAAATAAATAGCTTGACATTATTCAATTTATAATATAAATGTTAATAAACATATTATTAGATACGATCAATAAAAACAAATAGTAAGTAGATAATATAATTAAGTAATTCAGTAATTTAGTGTCCATACTTGATAGATTTTAAAGTCCAGATTGTTAACTTATACTTTATTAATTATAAATTAGTCATTGAAATTCAATCATTCAATAGTTTAGATTTAATTTCTTATAATATACAATAATAGTTGAATGTAGTTTCATTATAAATTAAACTTTTAAAAGGTGTAGACTATTATAGCGGTACATTTCCACATAATATATACGATGTCAGTATTAAAATACTGATGAACTCGAAATATCACTCAACGCCACAACCAAAACTGCTTAAATAGGTATGTGAGAGGTTGAAATTAAATGTTTAAAACATAAATTTCAAAGTACCGATATCAAGAAATAATAAAGTTTATTCTCATTTGTATAGGTATAGTACAACTAAACGCATTTTATATAAAACCAAATAAAAGTTTTACAAATTAAAAAAGTTTATTAAAAATGCTTTTAAACTGTTCGTAAAGACTTGATGATGATTTGTAAAATTAAATTACATTTTTCGACTTTTAATCATATCTTATAACACTAGAAACTATGAATTTGTTTAACAACTTGGGACATTCTACTAAAACAACATGTTTTTCATTCATCTCGATTGCAAAAAAATATTATTATTATTATTATTATAATGTATACATTTTAAATTTAATCACTAAAATAATTGAAGTCTTTATTTTTTTATAAAAAAAGTTGATAACCTAAGAATAGCGTTTAACATAAAATAAATCCAACGTTTTGAAAAGTATGTATTACAATTATCATCTTAAATTATTACATACAAATAATTAACGTGGTACAACGTAAATAGAGTTAAGCTGAGATAACGTGTATCCATTTTAATATTGATTTGCCCATTTATAAATGAATATATTATTTTGTAATGAACTAATTAACTTTGCTGAGGTATTAAAACGTTTTCTATCACCGCTTAAATTTGAGTTTTTAATAACTTTTAAATGCTTGAAATCTCAAACATATAGTGATATGACAAATATAATAAGCATTCGTGGTTACAAATAATTTCAACAATTATTGTTGTAACTAGACCCTTGCAGCAAGGTTGAAGAACAATTCACTTACATTCAAAAACTAAACGCGTAGCATATGAATTAAAAACTACAAAATTATATTTCTTAGTTTTAATATTTCACAAATAGTTTAGTCCATGAAAATGATTGAATATTAGATTAAGCAATCAGTTTTTTCAACGAGTCAATAGTTATTTAATACAGTTCAGATTCATTTTAACTTATAAATAATATATTATTTGATATATTTTGTATGGTTTAATTTAAATTGTTAGATAATATATTTAATGGATGCATAATGGAAATGGCTTTTTTACATGAAATTAAATCACACTTCAAAGTCTTAAATTCAATTTTTATCAATATTAAATATAATATCATATATACAACAAAGTATATATTTTCAAGTAATTTATAGCTTTACAAATATTTACAGTTAACTTTTATATAGATTTTACTTTTTTAAATGGTTCAATCCTAATTTAGTTTAAACAAAACGTATTGAAATTCAAATAATTAATTTTATCAGTAATAGATACCTACGTGTAATCAATAAAATAAGTTTTTATTATCGTTTTAAGAAAAACAATACCTAAGACTAACAGAGTTCAAGTATTAAGACCATCAGCTTAATAGGAAATCATAAACTTGTTATTACATTATTATGGCTGGAATGAGGAGAGATAGCTGTCTATTTTAATATCAGTCATTTCTTTTAACAACATACTACAGCAGATGTTATGTTTCAATTTTGTAAAATGTCTGAAATATCGAATTATGGAAGTTTCACTAGGACCTAAATTACATATAACAATAATAAATATGTACTGTCTTCAGTGTTATTCTATCTCAGAATGGAATTTATTCTAAATTTATCCTAAATATTAAGATACTTACTAGAACGATGCATTCTATATAATATATATTGTATGCATAATGTGTACCAAAAATACATCTTAATATAGGCGTATTATAAATAATATTATATTTATATCATACATAAATGATGATTAAATAATGATAGTTGGTATAATCTTTAGACTTATATGATTCAATACACATAGTTTTGTTTAATATAACACTTATAACATAATATATTATACTAATTTAATGCAGGCTATTAACGTGAGTGTTTTTTTTTTTTTTATAAAGACTAAAATATTTTACAATACAATTTTGATCACACGGCGCCTTGTATAGGCAATTTAGCTACACCAACATCGTGGGTAAATTTTTACGAGTATGTTATACAAATTGTGTATTATAAATTACCGCAAATAATTTTATTCAAAGAACAAATGTGTATCATTAATCATAATGACTGATTGTAATTTTAGATAACGTGAATGTATGAATTATAATATTATAGTTAAATAATATGTTTATGACAATATTTGAATCTAATTTATAATCACTCAGAAAACAGTTTTATTAAAATATTTTTTCCCACTGTAATGTATGCGATCACCAAATTCGTGTTCGCGTAATAATATGTCAAACATTTTTATTTTAACTTCAAAATTCTATATTATTATTTTATTTATTTTTTTTGCATTTAATTATTTACTTTTTAGTGGGTTCGAGTCCGAACAACTGACCACTATTATAGAAATACGTACATGCTAATCCGCTTAGCTTTAGTAACGTCGCTCTAGTGTCAAAAGAGTACCGTACACCCGAAACCGAAAAATGTCCAAACCTGGGTGCACCACGCTCTAACAAAATTATAAAAAAAAATAAATAATGATATAACGTCAAGACAAGATGGCATCGCGGTGAATCACGTGCAAAGAGAAAAACTACTCAACTATTTCACCAATATGAATATGCTATGACCAAAATATATCAAGTTTAAAGTCGTGTATTGGATTCAGTTTATAACCGAAATGATAATAATATTGTAGATTTGTCTCGTTTGACAGTTATAATTATAGATTAAGTCATAATTTTACGAAAAACGCATTTACGAAATTCGGTAGTTTGATTATATGAACAAAGAACGAAATAATATGAAAATGCATGTGGCGTACGCCATTGTTGAGCTTTATCAAGAAAAATTATTTAAATTTAATATTAATATACCTAAATAGTGAATCGTCTTCTCTAAATAATGAACAGAATTATAAGTTATCTGATGAATTCTTAGATGAATGAAGTATACTGTATGATTTTGACTAATTAATCTAGATAAAAATGTTGCGTACATTTTTTTTCATTGTGTGGACCGTATCGATTTAATACTACAAGTAGGTACTCAACAGTGACATTGCGATTAACTGGCATAATAATAAATCAATATTATCTATTCATAAACTTAATACAAATATATGTTAATGCACTAATTAGTTCCCGAAGATGTGTAAATATATATAGATATATTAGTATTAAATACTGTATTAATAGGTCTCAAATTATAGTACATATTTGATGAGTTTATAGTTTGTGTATATGTTATAATATACTCTGTGTACTAGATTTGTATGTATTCAATATACTAGATTTGAATTGTAAGTACCTAAATCAAACTCTATAAATAAATAAATGTCAAATAATTTTTTAAGAAAAAAATATAAATAGTTACCTATAATAATAATACATTTTATCGATGATGATACTAAAATAAAGTAAATTTTAAAAAAATACTTCTAAATACGTAATAGAGAGTTATTAAGTAATCATGATTTCTGGTAGCTAATTGGATCAGAATAGTTTATTTCAGGTGGTCAAAAGTAATTTCCTATTCTTGAGACATTTCAAAATAATCGGAAAAAACAAAATTTATCCAATTTTTTATTTTATTATCATTCAAAATGTAATATATTGTTGAAACTTGAATCTTTCCACTATATTAATTCAAATATAATTTCCTATGCACAGTAAAATTGTCAAACGATTTAGGCAAATTTTAAGCAATTTATATTACCGTGGTCCTATATTTATTACTGTAATACTATTGTTCCCTTTATATATTATATATTACAATAGTATACACATACCATGTAGTATTATATACATGCACATACAATTCGATCACATAATAACTGGTCAGTACTTGCCCAGCCACTTCTGCTGATTGAGCTGCTTACACCCACGACCCACTGTGCTTAATATATTGTAATTCGTGTAAATAATATATTCAGTTCAGTGCTCACACTAATACACACCATACAGAAAAACAGTTATATGGTCTGTTCGTAATGGCACGCACAAACAGTAATTGATTACCAGGCATGATCATTGATATTGTACCAGCAATTATACCGGCCCACGCGTGTATTTTATTTAAACATAATGTGATGAATTATCGTATTTAGAAAATGTCTATAGTGATTCTGTCGATTCACAGATCAATCAAGATTATATTGAAGAAGTAAATTCACTAAATATTTACTAGTCACAAAGTTGATAGCGTCGCACAAGTAGTGAACTTGTGCCCTGGAAGCAAACCCAACTACAACTTTGTATCACTACACAATATACTTACCATATAATGTCGTCAGTGTGCGGACTGTGGATTACCGTGTGTGATTGGTGTGAGTAGCTCAATCAGCAGGTCTCGTGGTCGGGATTGCTGGACAAATATTGATGAGCTACGTGAGTGGATTTGTGTATGTTTGTACGTTATATTATTATGTAAGTAGGCGTTTGCGTATATTCTTAGGTTAAACAATTTAGCAATAGTATTTTGGGTATACGTGGCTGGCTTGTTGAATGACAATAAAATAATAAAAATTCACAAATAATAATATTAATGAGAACCTTTCAACAATATAGCTTTTCTGGGCTTCTGGATCAACAATGATAATAATAATAATCAATCATAAGTACATTATTAAATAAAAAATATAATATGATAAGTATAACATACAAACTTGAGTTGGTATTGTAAAACAAATTAAGTGCGATGTATTCTGGTCAGAAAGAGTTGTTGCCTAATATTATACAATTGTGCATAAGTTAAAAATATAAACAGACCACTATAGAGTCGCATTCACAATAGTAATAAACATCGGTGTTATAGACGTTTATAATGTTTTAAATGTAAGTAGTTGAATAAGTTTCCATAATAATTCATCAAACTTTTGATAGACATCCAGAAATAATTTGAAAAAATTGTCTCTATTTTTTCATTTATCAGAAAGTCTGATTTAAGACGCATCTTTTAATGGGTATTATATGGTTCCGTGTGAAGTAGAACACACTACTCTAACACTGTTATTGAGACCCAGAGAGGCTTTAGTCCCAGTTTGTTTACTTTTATTTTTATCAAACTGTCATTTGAACCTTATCCGTCTTCTTGTTTCTAATCCGTTTTTACATTAAATGTTTCGTATTTCCCCTCAATTAGGGAGAAAAATACAGTTATTTCTGCGAAACTTGAACATGTAATTAGAATGGCTTGAGCTCCAATACATGTATATTTATTCATTTAAACAACGAATGCTATCTCTTTGAATAAAAAAAAAAACCTAATTTATCGAATTCAATTATTTTGTTTTTCGACTGATTGTAATGTATGTTTCAACAGTATATTTTCTTTGTTTCTACAAAAGTATAAGGTTAGTTTAAATTATTTAGAGCAATAAAACTGTTATTTTTATTTTTGTAGCTAGGGTAATCAAAGATAGCATACACAATATATATACACATAATACAATATAAATACACGTATAATGTATATTAATTGTATATTATGTTTATTATGTAGGTATATTATAGTATTGTATATATTAACATATTGTTGTTATGACATTACAGTGTTTCTGAATTTATTAAAATAAATATATTTTGTTTTGCGTTTCGTCATATAATCGTGTATAAACATAATTGCTAATATTTTATCCGTCCCTCGACTTTTAGACCGTACTTACATTTTGGTAGTACCCCTAATTTCAAATTACTGATAGTGTGCTCTAAAAAAAATAAAAAAAACTTGTTATCAGATTTTTGTTTATGGAATACATTATACTAGATGGTATACAGATATTATTTTAAAACAACTAAATAATAAACATGACGCATTTGTCTTTTAGTTCGAAAACAATGACAAGACAACATATTTTTGGAGCTTTATAAAAGTTGTTAATCCATCTCACTAAAAGTACCTAATTATTAATAATTATAATTATAATCGTAATCATTTTTATTACCTATGCTAAAATTGTCTTAAAATATAAACCATAGGTATTTGCGAATAACAAACAGCATGTGCATTGTACAAGTATTGATTTTCTTTTAAACACGGATAATAATAATAAGTAAAAACTATAATTTATGAATAAAATTATAATAAATAATATAGAATACCTAATAGGAAAACAAACTCAATCATAGCTTAAATATAGACCAAACTATAGACTTTTGACAATACTAATAGTGTACACTATTCCAAATTGTCGTTATTTCTAGATTCATAAGAGTTGAAAATTAATTAAAAATTTTTTTTTTGGTTGCCATTTTGTTGTTTATTTTTGTGGAGATTATTTTGGGTAGTGCCTAAAAATGTCTTAGTGTATATGGTGTATCACTGTATCACATTATCATAGCGTATTATAAATCGATTACACATCAATATTTCTCCAGTTTTTTTTTTAACATGAGGAAAGATTGCCAAAAACTATTTAAAATGTCTGAAGCAGTTTTTGACTATTTCCTTCCCTATATTTTCTACACAAATATAGCCAAGTACTTACGTGAATTCCACTTTTTTTAGGCCTAGAGTACGAATTTCCATTTCCACGTTACAAGTGTAATTTGTTATCGGTGTCGTATTTGTTCAAAGTAGAATAACATTCCATTTTTCCACTTTTCTCATTTATTTTTATGGCTTTATTTTAGATTCAAATAGGTTTTCGCCCACTCTCCCCCTTCTCGAAAAATGTTATACTCTTACCCGACCTACATAAGTATGCTTGAAATTAGTTTATATTTTTAAAATAAACAAAATATTTTTATAGAATACGTAAAGGTCAAACGGCCACTGTCTCAAATATCTACCGTTACATTCGACATAGGTTGCTTACTTACGCAGTTGTATCTAGTAATCCTTTGTACACAATTGAGCATCATTATAGATTTCACTATGCATCTCTAATTTAACACATCGATATAAACAACAACTATTAATTCGTCATAAAAATATTTAATTTATTAAATCAATTAATTTTCAACCTCAATGTTTATAACCTGCTATGGATATACGAGTGAAATTTGAACTGAATAGTTAACCGTTATTGGGAATTGTAATATAAATATTGGCTGGTTGGATGTGAATGATGTGATTCTACCAACTTTATAATTTTCTAAGACCATCATTGAAACGACTTATTATTGATATAAGAGTTTTTTATCAAGATATACGCCTAGTTATACTTATAACTTTTCTTCATCATTCCAATCTATCGATTTGTTCTTTATGTAAATATGGTTTATATTGTAAAACCTTCTCATCAAATGATCTAAAACTTAATAAAATTCAATAAATATTCCAAACAATGGTAATATTATTTTTATTACCAGAAATTGTTTACAACAATTAAGAATGTTCTTTATATTAGCCGAAGGCTAGTAAAATGATCTTTGATTGTATAAAAAATAAAAATTATCTGTCATTTATGCAAAATGAAAATATTTGATTATTTTACAATGGATATAATGGACAATTATTAAAACGTTAGCCGAAGTTCACCATTCTTGTTCTGATAGTTTGATAATTAATTAGCTCAATAATTATTCTAGTTCGGTGACAATTGAAGCATAGTTTATTATAATTTGGTTAGCACTTTAGCAGTACAATTTAAATAAATTTACCAACGAGTATGTATAATGAAAATTTAATTAATATTGATAATAATTACGTTATATTTATATTGTATTTTACTGTTTTGTTTTCTACAATACAAAATATTAACATATGCAATATTTTTTTGTTTTAACATAAATATGTTTTTGATGTGAGTACATAAATTTATATATAATATATTCTTATTTTTTAACCGATTTTGCGTAATGCTTTGTGTATCACCATAGAAACAAATAAAATAAAAGAATTACCTAATTCACCCTACCTAGGTATATACAATTAATGGTAACTTATTAATACATATTTATATTTCATACATTTTCTTCAAAGTGCAATATATCGAGTAGCATGCTACGTTTATGTCTTTAATATGTTTTTTTTTCAGAGATCAGACATAATGTTATTTTTAGAAAATAATAATTAAGTTTTTATTAACTATAGTAAATTAAACAAAATTTTTTTATTTTGGACATTTAATATTATATTTTATATTATAACGGAGATAAAATATTATAATTTATAGCAGGGCTTGAAACCAGTTAACGGTTTTTAACGGAAACCGGTTACCATGACCAATTTTGGGACTGGTAACTGCTTCCCGGTTTGTAAGTTTAAATTTGAGAAGCGATTAACAATTACCGGTAGCCACCAAGTTCAATTAAGGGGTAACGTGAAGCGGTAACCTATTTTTAAAAAAACCAGTCAATTCAACAAAACCGGAAATATCAAAAAAATTAACCTATTATATACCTATTTGATTTTTATATTTAAAATTTTTTTTTTTTTAGAAATTGTATTTAATTTTTTTGATTAATAATTTTGTTTACAAGATAATAAGTACGATTAAAAATTATAATATACTGTCTGTAACCACGATAATAAGTAATAAAGATGTTAGTAGATATCTACTAAAGTATAGGTTAAATTTATTTTTGCCAAAAAATCACATTTGAAAATGTCATTGTGTAGACTTATAAAATATTAAATTATACTTTAAAAGTTTCATATACCCACAAATAATATTTTTAAATGACAACAAAATAACTAAAAACGTTATTCTTGGTTTTAATACCTATGAATTTACTAAAAGAATGAATGTACGATGTAAATGACGACAATCGTTACAACTGATTATGAGAATATATTTTGTTGTAACCTATAGATCCTTAGCTATAAAAATTGAAAATTTTATAATTGTTCAATTACAATAATTGATCATTTTTGAGATTTTGATAAATTTAGTCAAAATATGAACTTTAAATACTTATCAAAACAATTTTACCTACGGATCTTTAATATTTTTCAACTGCTATTGTAACAACTTTTAAGGAACCTTGTTTCAATTTTCAAGATTTTTAACCCAACGAATAAAATTGTATCTACATTTACAGAATACAAAAGAGAGACACAATAGAGCTACACTAAAAAACAAAATCGAGTTTTTTCTAAAACCTAGCGTAAAAATCTCAGTTTTTCCTTAACTTTTTGTTTGTTTTTCCTGACGATTTTGAAAACTTTTAGGAACTTTTGTCCCCCCCAAAGTACCAACTAGATTCACTTTTTTGCCAGAAAAAAGAGGTTGAAGAAAACTTAAGTATTATTTTCACTGTCCCATAAGGTGATACAGACACAAATATAAAACAAAAAACATTGTAAAATCAATACATTCAATGCTTCGCTCAAAATCTAAAATTATGATGTTCTCATAAACAAAATGGTGTTTTTTTATTTCGTATCAAGTATTAAGAGTGTATTTTTATTTTTATTTATTTCAATGGAATAATTGGTGTGACTGAACATGTTAGGGCCTACATTGTAGGTGTGTAGGTACAATGGTACATGTTACGGTAAAAGTAAGAATACCGATGAGACCTAGGTTTTAACAGTAAATGACTGCTGCTTCACGGGTTCCTATTGTGGGGATGGATATTATAGTTATTAAACGCGATTCAGGCAATGACCATAATTGTGATTATAATATAGGCGTGATTTAGAATATCAATAGATATATTAATTGTAAAATCAAATTTTAACCTTTTTAATAGTCGGCGCCCTTGGAACGCAGTTTTTAAATCGTTGGATTGAGCTCCCCTACTTAATTTTTACCAATTCGAGCACTGTTCATTGGTTCATAGACATATTATAGAACATATTAAATGATTATTATTCATTCTATTTTATTGTAATTGTCGCCGTTGATTCACTTTGCCGTGAACTATTTTTCAATTGATGGTTATGGGTAATTTAATAATTTAATTTAAATTTATGTTTATCCATATCTTCAAATGATAAAATAAAGCCATATAGGTATTTTTTTTTTAATTTAGCTTGTCCTGAACCATTTTATAAAGTGGATATTTGTTTTGTGTAAATTATAGTAAAACTTAAATTTTCCAAAAAAAACATAAATGGGAAAAACCGTTTTCAAAGTGGTTACTGATAATCTTGAAGAATTAAAACCACTTCCAAACCGTTAACCACATTTTTAGAGATAATTTTAGTAACAGGTAATCAATTACCACTAATTCTGAAAACCCCTAAAACCGGTAACCACTTTGAAAATGTTTTGAATCCTACCGGACCCGGTAACCAAATTTTTCATAAGCGGTTTCATGCCCTGATTTATAGTATAAAAATATACAATTCTAACATACAAAGCATAACTTAAGTGATCGTAGTCAAAATGTGTATGTATAATGCTTTTGCTCTAGATAAGTAAATTTATATTTCTCTTTTACATTGAATTATGATTATATCGTAATGGAATCTTGCTTTTGGGAAAGCAGTAGTTTTTTATGTTCGTTGTGCTGAAAACCATATTAATTCCATAGTTGCAAATTAATGAGGCGCGTGAATAGTGCCACCCACATGGGAGAAAACTATATGCAAGCGTGGAGTGTGTCAGAAATTATTTACTCTGAACAAACCAAATGTTACGATTGCGCAATGAGTCAAAGGAGCGAAAAGCAGTTTACGTGGGCTAAGGGTAACAAAAATAATTTATTTCAAACCTGAGCTATACGTCCGAATATTACGGAACATAATAAATAGTACCATGATACGTCATCTAGTACCTCTATAAAGCGTTTTAAAATAAATTGACATAAAATCGTATTAGTAAAAGGTTTTCCTACGATATGGCTTTTCTTATGCAGAACAAAAAAAAAATCCATTTGCACATACATAAAAGAATAATAATATAACGTGCCGTTAAAAACCATCTGTATAGTATAATAAACGATTCGCGTTAAAAGCGATGTTAATAAAACAGTCCATTCTGCAACCCGGATTAATCAACACTTAAATGATATGGTAATATTTTATTATGATTTACTCGTTTCAATATTAACCAAATAAAATATATTCACCGCCATATTTTTGGATTAAAATGTGGGTAGAATACACGCATACCGATCAGTGTAAAGCACTCGGCTCATATCTACATCTCATAGTCCATATTATTATTATTGTGTATAATTATAGAACAAACATAATATGATAAATATTGTGCATTAGGTAGGAATATTGTAAATAAACGTTTTATAAAAGTCGATTTACTGCAATGGTCAATATAATATATAGAGTATTGTCAGTCGACTCATTTTACTCACATGGGTACATGGTGGTATAGCGTGCCGTGATAATATTAGTAAGTATATATTTTGAAACAGTAAGGACTGTGGTGACCTTCTGCCTTGTGAAATAATAAGACGTATTTTTCTGGTATCATATGGTAATCACATCTTATTTTGTATTTTTCAGACATAACAAGTATTTGTACAAAAATAGGGACAGTACGCACAGTGGGTGCGTCGGCCAAGCTTATGCTTATGGTGGTGCTTTGAAGCGATCGGCACTAAGGTGCAGTCCTACGTAAAGTATGTTGTTTAAGGGTGGGCAACAATAGCGAGTTGACCACCGGCAGCACGTGGCTTCAGCAAGCGGAAACTGTCGGGTGAATCGAACTCGGTAACGGCGGTACTTATGCTAGTGGCCGGGTAGGGAGTAGCGGGGTAACGGCCATCCGTGAGACGGCGACGATGATGGTTTTCGGCGCGTTGTCGTCCTGAGCCCGTGGTACTCTGGTCGGCTCTCAATGTCTCTTACCGTCGTTGACAGGCGTTTCTGAAGCTGTTACTATAAATTGTCGACAGCCATCTATGGCTCGGCAGCACTCGTAGGAGCTCTTGGTACGCCGAAAGGTCTCTGGCTGGCGGACTTGTGGTATGCCTCTCTGTACTAGGCAGTGGCGTAAATAGATAAGAGGGGCTTAGCCCTCTCAAAAAAAAAAATGTATACTATGATTTAAAAAAAATGTTTTGGTGCTTGAGCTCCCCCCCCCACCTCTAAACATTTTTCCTATTTCCGCCACTGGTACTAGGTACTCCGACAGGTGGTCGAGCGGTAAATCTCCGTGGTGCGTCGGTCGTCGGGCAGCGGACTTCGCTGTGGCAGGTTCGGCGTTACTTAAGCAAGTAGGTGGTAACGGCACTGCTCAGGCGGTTCGTAGTCGTGTCGAATTACGGTCTCTGGTTGGCTGCTTTGGACGACATTTGAAAAAGCTTTTTTTTATTTCATCGTTGTTGTTTTGCCGAATCTCTGTATGATCGGGTTTGTCATCGGATTTTTGCCAATGATTGTTTGATGTTTTTTTATTTTTACAAGTTTATTGATGCCCATAGAATCGGGCGTTGCTTTGGCATTTTAAATCGTATTTAGCTGGGTTTGTGGCCGAGGAATCTTATTTGATGGAACCTTTGTGTATGAGTTCTTGTGAAACATCGCAGTCACCTGGTTAGTGATGGTTTCTTGGATTGTTTTAGACCTGCGTAAGTTATCATTCCGTACAAACGTGGGATTGCCCGCAATGGTGTGGAGGTCAATTGTTTAGACTGCTTCAATTATTGTCCGTTGAGTCTTGGATACAAGGAGTGCCCAAGCTGCCCCATCGAATATTAGTATGGGTATGAGTGTATGGCATACATTTTAAGAATTAGGATTTTAGTTTTAAGGGTGGTTGGGATTTTCTTGTTGAGTAGAAGATATAATAGACCCCTGACCATGGTGGCTCTTTGTATGGTGGTGTTAATATGCTGTGTTCAGGGCGTCTATTTATTGTTCCACCAAGGTAATTCACATTTTCCGACTATTTTATTGGGACACCATTCATTTTTATTATTGGTATACTTTTAGTACTTTTGTCTCCGAAAAGTAGTGCGACGGTTTTTAGTTCGTTGATTTTGAGGCACCAGTTCTCGAACCACTCAGCGGCATGATCTACTTGTTTTTAGAGTATGAATGCCTATCTCGCGTTGTAGTTTTGGGCGGAAAACATTGTGTCATCAGCAAATTGTGTTAGTTTTGCCTTAGGTATTACCGGTGTATCTTTTGCGTATGATAAAAATAGAGTGGGAGATAGACATGAACCTTGGGGCACTCCAGAGAGAATTGGACGGATTATAGATGTTTGGTCTTCCTGTTTAACTGCAACGAGTTTACGATTTTGATCAGTAATGAGTGGATATTTAGTTTGTTCATTTTAAGAAAGAGGTAGTTGTGCCGCACTTTGTCGAAAGCTTTTTCTACGGCAACAAAAATAGAGGCGGTGTTGATTTTAGAATATTACAATTTACACTTATTTTATCTACTAGATTTGTCAATTTATGAAAATAATATTTAAATTATTGTTTGTTATTCAAGTGTACAATAAAATGCAATGCCCTTATGTTTGTAGCTTATAGGCTCCAAAAATGCTCGACTGATTTTGACGAATATTTCAGTGATTGTTTTTAGAGATACCAAGAAAGTTTATAGAGTAGATTTAACCACGTTTGATGACATACCAAGTGCCTCGGGTGAACTAACCGGATACTTAGGTGGATTTTCTTCGAATTAGTTCACAAAACGAGGTACACTGATGCCGATTTGCCCATGAACTAAAACGTAGATGTTCATTAAAACCAAGATACACAGATATAGTGATATATACTCTATGTTTATTCATTTTTTCTCGGTCATAGTTGGGATACACAAATAGTTTAAAATATTTAAATTCTTATCAAAGTTAAATATTAATACAATCGTTATGATTGACAAATGCTACGTGATAGGTACCCTAACTTCATTTGACATTAAGGATTAAGTGGAAACTTTTCACCCGATTTTCGACGTGATAATTTCATGTTTAACTTTATGATCCGAGACGGATGAAATAATCTATAAAATGGACCACGTTAAATCACATGCCCTATCACGGAAACTTGGCTAAGAAATTCAATACAATCAGCGGCGATGCTATTTTGAAATCGAACGTTTTTATTGTTCTCTCTCTGGTAAAAAGCATTTAGTCTCATACTACGGGTGCTCATATATCAGCAAGACGATCGGGACTGAAGTATAGATGATAGTTGTCGAGGAGCGAGTTTCCTGGTAATAAAATAGAAGGAGAAGAAGAAGGGGAAAGAATCAAGACCGTACGCGGGTAAAACAAATTGCCACCGATTTGTCAACGTTGATTTCCCATGTTGCTCTGGAGTTACGACTTAGTAAAAGATTCAAACGTCCAAACCAAAAATTAGGCTCGTAAAATTCTTATAGACCACGCTCACATTGCGTGTAGTCCGCTCGCTGCCGGTACCCAGCAGGGAACGTATAACTACGAAGTGACCAGAACAATATTTTATACGAGTAGGTATATACATATGTTATAATATCAGAAGCACTGATGATCGCAACGTGTCATATTAAATTTTTCATCATATTCAGCATTTCTCGTGTAATGTTTTAGTTTCTTACAGCGAAGCGAGTAGTGCATTAGTTTAATAATGGCGTGATTTTGTTTATTAATTTTTTATGTCTGTCATTATTGTTTCTGGTACCTAACAAATATATAATGTATTGGTTATACAGTCATAATAATAGTTTCACGTGTATAGCTTTGATTTTTCTCACAAATTCACTTACAATAACAAATAACGATATACAAACAGAATCAGGTTAATGTTGAATAAATATTGAGACATAGCGATTTGGAATTTCTATGGGTATTGAATTTATAGGTGGAGGTACTAGGTACCTACCGTCGTTTCTATTTTATTTTTAATTAATAATTAAACATCGATTATATAAATACCATTAGTTGTACATGACGTGTACGTTTGTTTTTATAAATTAAATACATTAAAGCTTTCTTAAATTTGTCATTATTTTTTTTTTTTAATGATGAATAATTTCGGGTTTGGTCATAGTGTTGTGTACATCCAAGTCCCAAGGTATGCAGTATATTGACCTAATAAGGTAATAATTTATGTATTATCGGTAATCTGTTACTATTTGTTTGACTGTAATAATAATTTCTCACATTGTACGTATATGGTAATCATTTATTTGAATTAGAAATCAATGAGTTACCTAATATTTTATGGCCAATACAAAGTTTACTTATTATTGTTTTTACTATTTAAATTTGGATTTTACCATTCAGTTGTAGAACTTTTGTTTAAAAATTATTATAATTATTGATTTAAAGATATATTTGTGTTATGTTTTCTTTAAGAACCTAATAGGTTCAATGAAAATATCAATATGATGTTTGTCAGATTTTATGATTTTTTTATGTTTATCTAATTTTGTTATAAATATTATTTGATAATATCACTACGTGTATATAGCCTCCATGTGTCTTAGCACTCATATAACTTGTAGGTACTGCTGTAGGTTAGGTTAAGAACGACTTAATATGCCCGTTTATACTTGTCACTTGAATAAATAAATAAATATAACGTTACTATAAAACTATAAAATAAAAGTATACAATATTATTTATGAGTGCATGTGGGTGTGTATGTGTGTGTATATTATATTTTAAGCATCGCTGCACAGGCTGTGTTTCTTTCGTACCTCGACACCTGCAAATACACACATTGAACTTAGTAAGTAGTATTAAATAAATTATATGTTTTATATTAAGTTCATATTTTTACATTTTCATCCGAAAACTTTTCATATGTTTCCCTTATTGAAACTTGTTTAGCTTAAGCCCATTGCATTTAAGGACCCTATTTAAAACGATATAGGTGCCTATAATATATATTGGAATATTGTATATGGGTAGGTATTGAAAACTAGCACTGTGCCTATACACTGTACTGCAGACATTTTTTTTTTTTTAGTTTTACCTAAAACTAAATAATATTTGAGCTATACTTATACATATTACGTACCTATGCCTAGTATAAATAAAGAAAGCTTATTATTTTTCTATAGCATTGAATGAAATGTCCCACTAGTGTTGGTTCAATATTCATGTGTTTTTATTATTATTTATTATTATTATGTAAAATAACCCGTTGACCCGGCGTTCTGTTTTATTTAAAATAAATTATGTAAAATATATACTTACCTGTGAGTATGCGATCGTAAAGTTCTTATGTATATATATATGATATTTATGTTTATTTTGGCTTATTCGAAGCCGTTTAGACCCATTGCCGCTTCCACTATTTCTCGCGATGTATCCATTCTCCATAGCAAATTCCTAGGAGCGTCATGTCTTCTCTTACTCATTCGCTCCGCCGCTGCCTTGGCCGTCTTCTTAGTCTTGTTCGATCTAACTTCCACATTATGACCTTGTATACTATCATATTATTTTCCACTCTCCACACATGTCCTACCCAGTTAAATATTCGACTTTTGAGAACACGTACTATATCAAGTTTATTGATGACTTCCATTAGTCCTGCGTTAGTTCTCCGTTTACATTCATTATTTTCATAGTTATTTTTGGCGAAGAATATTCACTCAACATTTTCTTCTCAAATGTATTTGTACATTATGTAATAAAAAAAAAAAATTTCGTATTTTAATAAAAAAACTAATATAGTTCAAACGCAGTTCTTTCAAAATTTTATCATAATGACAATCAACTACGAGCGATTTCATTAATATTGGATATTACCAGATCGATCCGAAACCAAAAATGTACATACAAAATGATGGTACATACAATAAATACTCTGTCAAAAAAATGAAGTTATTATATTATTATACTATTCCGTTCATCTAATACAATGCATTTGACATTAAATCATGTTGCATTGAATAATACATTTTATTTGGACAATGAATGTTTTTATTGAGTCTTTAAAGTTTTTTGGTACCTATTGTATTTCTCTTTTAGTGGATCAAATACTGACACTATTTTAAAAGTTGTCCAACTAAAAAATACGACACTCTAATTAATTGTATGGTACAATATAATTTATATAACTTGACCGACTGTCCTATATTATAGTGTTGGTATACATACCTAAACCTATCATTCGTGATCAATATTATAGTTTTAAATATCCTAAACAACTAATACAGTAATACATCCATAGTAATAATATAAACCACTAGATAAAATACACATTATTTTGTAGTGTATAAAATACAATTTGTTAAGTGTCTTATGTTGGACGCCTTCGTCGTATGAATTACAGAACCTGATTTAACCACCGACTCCGTTGGTCCATTTTAACTTTAAATATTATGAAGTAGCCGCCTCTCTGTCACATTTATTGACAACAATAAATCTACGCTCTTGGAAATTGTCATGTCACCAACACAGTCCAATTATTATCCATACGGTGCCTGCACTCGTTTTCCTTAATTTTTTGTACGCCCTCCGTTCGTAGTTTTTATCGTCACAATCTAAAGTTAAGGTCGTTAAGGATGCGGGCAATAGTATAATATTATCATCTCTAAGAAATCTCCGTAGTGAATAGTGATTTCTCCTCCACCGAAATTAGGAGTGGTTTATAAACTTCAATTATGCGCCCAACTAGCTCAATTTTTTCTCTGATTAATTTTATCGACGACTGCGTCTCGGCACAGATGTATGAACCATTCTTTAGCCGTGCATTATTTTGTTAACCCAGCCGTTTGATTGGTAGACATTCAACAAACAGTTCTACATCTTGGTTAGTATTAGACGGATGCTGCACTAAATTTAAATTTAAATCAGTATAATAATATTATGTACGATAATATTATTGTGGGGTTATTATTTATATGTAGGTATCTACTTGAACATAATGCTAAAAAAATGTTTTATTGTTCTTCGGTGCAACAAAATATAATAATTGATATATATTTAAAAGTTCCATCTATAAGTTCCTCTTTAATTTTTTTCATTCGTAAACTTTAAATAAACTATTATATATCTTGCTTCCACATTTTTTTTTTTAGCATGTCTGCTTTTGGCAACAAATGACATTTATTTTGTGTATCTTATAGGAACATAATAGTAGTAAATAGTAATACATGTCATTCGTCATAAATCATGTGTAGTTTAGATTACCAATATAGGCAATAACGTCAATCTACACATTAACTAAACCTATTTTTAGAGGGTGCAAAGGGTGTCAGATTTTTCTACGAATTGTGTTCACCATAAAATATTGTTGTACATCGTCACATTATTATGTATTATCGATTTAGATTTAAAAATGGTGGACAAGTGGGTACCACTCTGCTGTACAGTAAATTTGTAGGACGTGACTAGTCAGAGCATTTAAATGGATGTGTTAAATTTGAATTCAATAATATAAAATTATTAAATACGAAAAAAGATTCAGAGCGACAACTTTAGCCTATATTAGTATACTCGATGACGTTAATAGTATTAAAGTAATTCATATTTTACTATTAGTAATATATAGTATAGGTTGAATTAACTTTTGGTTGAGAACATTGCATTTAAAACCTTGTTTTTAAAATGTTCAATCTTTACGATTCCCGAAACATTTTATAACTTTTGCATATTTTCGTGATTTTAATGAATTTTGTCGCAGTTTGAACTTAAAATACTAAAAACAAATCGTGCCTATGTAGTATGTACCTATTGTACCTTTAATATTTTTAATCTGATATTATAAAAACTTATGAGGAATCTTGTATTAAATTTTCAAGCATTTGACCCAGTTAAATTATAATTTTAAAATATATTTTATATCAATATTTATAAGAAAAACCTAAAAAACATTAAAAATTAAAAATGTATATAAAAAGCTCAAAAAGAGTCAACATATTTTGAAAGTAATATCATGCATACAATTTTTTGAAATAAAATGTTGGTAAAAATGTCAAGAAACTATTGTTATTTGTTTTTTTTTTACAATTACAACAAAATAAGAAAATCGTTTCATGAGAAATCGTTATTTTACGGGTGAATATCCAGTGTCGAAAAATTTATAATTCAATTACTTATAAAAAATGAATGTGACTTCTCAGCGAACTTAACAATGGTAGAAAAAATTATTATAAATCTTTTATTAAAACTCTCAAATCTTAAATATAAAAAGAAAAGTTTTTATGTATTTCTAACTAAAATAGTTTGCAAATTTTAGTGATAATGCCAAATTTTATTGAAATTCTAACTTTAAACGCTTAAAAAAAATTGTGACTAAATTTTTATATTTATTAATTACAATACAAACCAAGTGTGAGGAACCTTGTACTATATAATATTATTAAACTTTTTGACCGATCAAAAAATTATTATTGACATTTAAAGAAAAAAAACAAAAAAAAAAAAATTTTAACTGTCCATAAATAGCTTGAAAAGAATATATTTTATGTTTTTTTTTTTTTTTTTTTTATTAGATTTGAAGGCTTCGACGACTGACGTCATTATCCTGTAAGGTTGGTAGGGTTGGTGCGGTAGGGTTGGGACTGTTGGTACGGTCGGTTAGGAACACGTGTATGTGTGACAAGGTTTTTGCGCACAACGAACCCAGATGGTCACCCATCCGAGAACTAGTGGCAGCGGCCGTTGCTTACTCTTAATCACGTCGCGTAATTGATTTCAGCTACTGCGCCGCGCCGAGTCACAATATAATGTTATTATGCAAGGAAAATGATCTGATAAACATTTGGCAATAATTTAAAATACCTATCTACGTTTATTTGTTTTTGAGTTGCTTTAAAAACGTTGCGTAAAATTCTCGCTTTTTCTTAAATTGTTGTTTGTTTTTCCTGACGCTTTTGAAAACTACTGGGAATTTTTAATATTGACTTCTCAAAAGAATCAACGAAATCCAATTTTCTGCCAGAAACCAAAATAATCGGAAAGTTGAAAATTGAAGCATTTTGTTCGACTATACTTTCCGTGAACACAGACAGAAAAAGAATAAAAAACATACATCATTGTAAAATCGAAACATTCATTGCTCACTCAGAATCTAAAATGTATAATTTTATTCAATCAAAATATTGTTTTATAATATAACAATGGTATACAATTATTAATTTTTTATTTTTTTTAACATTTATTTAGAAAATATACAATCTGTAAGGTTTTTTACAATAGGCATATATGCGGTGTTTATGTGATTTTAACGTGAGTTAACATGATTTTAAGGAACTACCCAACAGTAGTACTTATGGCTTGAGGGGAATATTAAATTTAATTTTAAAAGTTGATATGCCTCGTTACTGCAGTGTCAAACGATTGATCGCAGATTATGAAAACAATTGTATTTTTATTTATACAAGTTTTAAAATTCTAAGCCGTTAAGAAATATTTGCTTTGTTTCACTTATATTCATGAATATATACATTCTAGACCACAAGAAAAAACCATTAGTTCAATAGCGGATATTCTGAAAAAATATAATGCAAATAATTATTTAGAGTGGCATTGTATATTATTAAGTGCTTTTATCGTCGATTTTGGAATTATCTTTCATTGGTTATTATGAGGACATTTTATTTTAAAAGTTTTTACAGTACTGATATCCTCTAATTTTATATAATATTCTAAATTAACTACAATCGTAGTTATGCTCATTGATGGTAGGTAGTATAAGATATCTAACAATTTATGTAAAGAGGAAATTATAATTTTATAACTTGAAAGCCTCGATTGAAGGTGCTTGATAAAGTCATTAGAAATTATAAAATAAAATAATATGAGATAACATATTAATTTGTCTGGATGATAATATTATACACGGCAATAAAACTTCGATTTTATTGACGTTCCACTATATTACATTATTGACGTTTTCATTTGTTCCTGATCATCAATGTAGTCCATGAAGCTTTATTAAAAATATTTTCAAAAATAATGATTGGGTATTTTCATTGGTATTTAACTTGATTTTACCGTATTCCGTAGTTTCGATTAGGTCCCAACTTACCTACTTACTTTTGCAACCAATGCGTAAAAATTCAATAATTTGTGAGCCACAACTATATTGACGATATCATATTTTTAAAAACTTACTGTACAGAGACAAATTATTCGCTGGTTAAAATATAACCTTATAGCGTTATAATCATTACAGAATAATAGACTGAGTAATATTTTATCGATCCCCGCAATAACTCAAACTGTCATCAGTCATTGAGTGTTTACAATAGCGGATTTTAATGTTTTCCCGAACCATATTTTAGTCTGTCACTATTTTCCGCTAAACGTGTTTCTGACACGTGACGTATGTTAGACCCCTTTCGAAAATTTTTATTCGGCGTATTATTCTGCATCTCCGATTGCATTGCCAACTGCCAAGCACTCAATAATATTGTCTTCCGTTTGAAATGTGCATGCCGGCAGAGTTGAGGATTTTCCGGACTGCGTCACAACTCACAATCGTATTATGCAAAGTGAACAAACACTATCTAGAGCGAGTACAGTGCAACGCGAATCGGCGCGTAATATAATAATATTATTGTCTGTGTGTGGCTTTAAAATCCTACCTGGCCTACAGTCGCTTTTTTCCATCACAATACTTACTGGTCGTTAACTACCAGCCCACGCAATATTATTTGTTAAAAACATAATATCACATTAAGGTAATATCTACATGTTCTACAATATATTATCCATACAATTACTGTACAAGCACGCCTATTGCCTGCGAGTTTATTTGATTACGAGTCGCAGCAGATACGCATTTCGCGTGCCGTAATATTGAAATTTCTTATTAGAATTTTACTCGAGACGTAAGCAATACGCAGCCTGTTATATTATAATATCGAACATCTATCGGTGAGACGCGTTGGTGTGATCGTGCTGTTCGTTATTCTCGGTGCAATGCTCGCAGGACCACGGTTTATGTCGTTCAATCGTTATTTTCGACCAGAGCGGTTATCCGAAAAGGAGTATAATATAGTGTTATCACTATTATATTACTATTATATTATCCCGAACGCCGTGAAAAAAAAAAAACAATTCGACGAAATCGGACGAAAAAAAATGACGGCGTGTCGTATACGGACTGCAGTGCAATATATTATATTATGTATATTTCTTCCATATTATACAACGCGTGTGGGTGCACACCCCGTCGGCAGGCGCATAATAATATTATGATCACGACTACAACACAACAACGGTGGTCGTAAGAGATAAACCGGACATGCGGTAATAACAGTCATAAAATAAAAATCGAACAATAAAATACGACGCCTAACAGAGAAACGGCCATGAGATATCGATTCGCGTGTCCGTGTTCGGAGATCGTGTTTTTGCCGGACGTTTGCCAATATTTCCGTAAAACCCGTCCGAAATTCTAGTTTCTCCGGCGCCATCGAACTACCGCCGACCGCCGACATAATAATATATTATAATATTTCACTCGCCCGCAACGCTGCACAGTGTCTTGTGCATTTTAAATATATATACCCACACCTATATGATTTATACATAATATATAAAAATGATATGACCGACGGTATAGTTGTACCGCAGTCTATGCCGTGCGCCGACCTACCGCTGCCCCCCCCCCCCCCGCGCGCCGTATAGTTTCGTAAAAATAAATTTACGGATTTTTTTTTCCCCCGACCCGCACGCGCACTATTTATGCGCACACGTCACTCGCGGTGATCTATATAATAATATTATGTCGGATGCCACCTGCACCGCCGCCGCCGCCACTGCAGCTGTAGTAGTGGTATATAGTTACCCAGATTTTATCCTAATTTTACGTTCCCGTCGATATTTATTTTGGTTTCGACAGCGCTGTAATTTTATATCATAATATCCATCTCCGTTCGCCAATAATAGTCCGTCGCGCACTCCTCTCTGGACGTCTATTTTTAATAACACCACCCGCAGCTATAAGTTCGACTTTGACACCGCAACTGCGACTGCAGAGATGGGTGTTCCGCTTATGTATGTATTGTGTGACCGCACACAATAATAATATTAACTCGGCCAAAACAGCCGCACGCAGCCTAACCTTCTGAACAAAAAAAAATTGCCTCGGTGGCTTGGACTGTGTTTAAAAAAATAGAACGAAAACAATTCATTGATGACAAAAATGTACCAGATCATTTTTTTCGTACTCTGATAACGAAAATGTTTTTTTTTTTTTTTTATATAGGTCCAAGTATTTACTTCTAAGAATTTCTGTAGTTTGTAATTGATGGTTGTCTTCAATGCCTTTCAATCCCTAAGGCCTAAAGATAAATCGTTTCATAATTTGGGTAGGTATTAACATTATAATTTACTCATAGCAAACGTAAACACATAAAACGAATCTGATGTATTACATTACTCATTAGGTGCACGTGACACATGTGCATTATATTAAAATAAAAAATATATACTTATAACATTCAATGAATAAAAACAGAAAAAAGGTTTTATTATTTTTTGTTACACCTACTCAAATCAATACAAATACAATACATCAATTTAGAATGGAGCATAATGTAGGTAATTCAGGGCCATTATTAAATGTTTAAATTATAATATCATAGTTATTAAACGGCCATAACCATTATAAAATATCATTTAAATCAAAAACATGAATAATTTATAATTTTTCAATTGCCAATAAATTAAATTCCTACCTATAGTTTTATATGGGAGAGTTATAACAGATATGTCATGTGCAGAAAAATATATTAAATGAAACTTTTTTTTTTAAATCCGGTAGGTATCAAGGTTTTGACTTTTGATATGTTGATATGCGGAAAATGTTAAAAGTTATACTACTTAAAAGTTTACTCATTCGAGACCGCTTTTTCAGAACACTATTTATATAATATACAATTTATTATTGACAGCTACCTGAATAAATGGCAATCTATAAACAACTATGTAAAAATTGATGTTTGTCTGTCCGTCATTTACGCATTTCTAAACCGTTCGCCCGATTACAATGACATTTGGTACAGAGATAGATAGATCTTGGAGAAGGAGGTAAGCTACACAAAAGTAAATTATAGAGTTGCTCAAACAACGAATTATTGAGATTCACCGCGGTGGGAATGGAAACTTTTTATTTGTGTTTATAAATGGTTGCCATTAGTTGTAGATTATAATAGCAGTAATAGTACAAATTAGAATTTTTTTATAAGTTTATTGGTTGCCATTGGTCATTTAGGCAGATCAGTACAAGCGTGCATAAAATCGAATTTTCACACATTGCGTATACCAAGGTGGCTGAGTTGCACTTGCTGCAGCGAGTTACACCCAAAAGAAGTTGAACAATCGCAATTTTTTTAAGAGTATTGTCGTTTTTATGGGCAACAAAGTGCGCGGGATCAACTAGATTTTTTTTTGGATTTTATTTTATTTTTAGATATGTATAAGTGTAGGTGGTATTATTAATATATATTAACACAATAAATATGAAAACACTAATAATCAGTATAGTATTATGTCAATATATCATACATTATTAAACTATGTAGGTATGTTTAATATGGTAAATGATCATTTTCCCTCCAGACCTTTCACCCCACAGACTGTCATCGATCTAGTAGTACATTTCCCTCTCCGATATATTTTTAATACTGACATTTTCCCCCCATTTTTTTAAAAGTTTATTGTTGAATAATAATATAATATTATTCATTATTTTAAATTAAATTATTTTAAAAAAAATATATATGTATAAAATATATAAAAAAATTTTCATTTTCATAAATATAATAGATTATAAATGTATATGTTTGGTCAACTTAACTACTTGAAACAAAAAAAATAAGCTTAAAATAAAATATAAATAATATGCAATAAAAATGGCAAAAATTCTGACATAAAAATAATACATTTTGGTAAAAAAAACATTGGTTTCTGATTCTTTTGTTATTTCTAAACACATATTTTTATTCTTTGTTCATATTTATTTATTTATTTATTTTTTGTTATTAAATCTGTACCAGTTTGGATATTTAACAATTTAATAAATGCTTGCGAATTTGATTTAAGTAGTTAAGTTGATTGAAAATATGCATCTATAATTTATTATATTTATGAAAATATTTGAAAATATTAAACAATAGGCAAAAAAAATATTTCATATTAAATAATAATAATATAATATTATTAAATAGTAAACTTTAAAAATATATCGGGGGGAAATGTCTTACTACACCAAAAACAGTCCGGGGGGGGGGGGGGGGGTGTATGTCTGCGATTCGTTTAACACACAGTCTTAAAAAATATTATTATTTTTTAAATTATAATAAATACATACACATATTATAATACTAGCTGATCCCACGCACTTCGTTTCCCGTAAATATTTAAGTATTTGAACGCGGGGCACACCGGATTTTGAAGTATTATAGTACGAAATATGCCTCTACGGTGAAAAATAACTGATTATGGAAATGAAACATAGATATTTACATTTTAATGTTTTATAATATAATTATTAGGTCTCATCTGATATTCTGACGTGGGTGACGTTTTGGTAGTTTGTACCAGCGTTGATTACCTATAAGTATTACAGTTTGTAAATGTATAACCGATGTTTGTTCTATTCTAAAAATATATCATAACATTCTTACTTGTCGTACACTCATAGACGCCGTATGATAATATTACGTATTTGCGTATACCACACCATACCGCAGTACCACCCACCTTGTACGAGCTGTACCCATGCTTAAGTACCTACATACTTCGCAGCGGGCCAGGCCGCGTCGTCTGATTCTCGACAGTTTTCGTGGATGAAACTGTTTTTTCGGCCGCCTTTTGCGAATACACCTATACGGCGTAAAGTTACCGTGCAGTGCGACGACATTCCAGCGACACGAATCTCGCGTAAGTATACCTATTTTCACGCCTCATCACTTCCTGTCCGACGAAGCACGTCGACAATAATTATCCCGAGATTAAAAGCCGTGGCGTGGCTGCAGGTGAGGTGCTCATCAATCACCCATATGTTTGTTGTTGCGACTTATGTCGAGAAATCATTGCGATGTTTTTATATACTATCGTTCATAAGGTTTGTAAAACTGAAGTAAAATCGTTCATGAAACTAGTTAAACGTGATCGCCAAGTCCTCAAATGCCGTAAAAAAAAAAAAAAAAACATAAACATAGTTTATAATATTATGCTCGACAAAGGCAATCGAGTATGCACGTCGTTAGTTCAGAATGTATAACGAATAAGTGAAACGCACTCATATACCTTGAGATTGTGATAATGTTCCTTGATAATAATAAAATGCGTTCATTTGCTTCTCCTCACAACATGTATGCGATTAATTTGTACTCTCAAATATTGATCTTTATATATTGATGATGTAGGGTGATTTTAATCATGGTCTCTGTCAATGATTTTGTAAAATACGAATACAAATTAAATAAGTAACATATTATAATAATATGAAATATACTATAGACACAAAAGTGCGCGTAGTTCTATCTTATCGAGTAACCACGAGATATTTATAATGAAGTTAAAAAAAAAATATGAAACATTTTGACACAGCAGTGTATACTATATGGATATAAGTGATGTCAATGCGTTTAAATATAGGTCAGTGTTATATCGCGGGAAAAAAAGAATTTATTACAATACGTTTCGATGGTTTGGGATGTCTGTCTCAGACAGAAGAGACCGAAACGGTGATTTATGGATTCGTACAATATGAATAAGAGTCGAAGCCCGAAGGAAATGGAAACCGAAGTAAATAATAAAATGTAATAATGGAAATGACGAAGTAAACGCGCGGACTGTCGAATGAGATTGTGTGAGTTTCAGCAGGGTAGGATGAAAAAAAAGGGAGTTTGAACACGAATATATTCGTAAATGGAAAATAACTGAAATACCTGGGCAGATTATTATATTATAGTATCTGAAATAAACGACCCACGATTCTAAGGGTAAAGTAATTGTTTAACGGGTCAAGGTATCAGTATAAATATAACTATAGGATCAAATTTTTTTTAGAGGGCATCATAATATATTATATTTTAATTTTTTATCAATGTGAACATTTTTTCCTCTCCACTCTAAGTGTATAAAATATTATTTGGAAGTTGCTTTTTCTTATAAGTTATAAACTATAATCAATATGAAATGGGTTAAAAATAATAATATACGTTAAATGTATATTATTGTTTTATACCTACCTATACTTATTTAATCGATAAATTATTTTCTGTATTTCAAGCTAACTATATATTTCCAATCGTATCGTATCGCATCGTCATTCTTTCATAATAATTTATAACATTTCTTTCAATAAACGTCGAGGGGTTGCCAAGTATAAGAAATGATCTTTCCGCGGAGGTTACTCGTTCTTAGCTAATTTTGTATACTCTTAAGTTTAAGAAAACATTTTTCGTGACTTATAATCCAATATATATCTGGGAGAGCTATACAAATATTTGGGGAGAGTATAGCCTTCCAAGACATCACTTAGTTAAGCCTATATCTTATGGACAAATAAAATACGTTCTCCAATAATAAAAATATAGGTACAGCATTGTTGGCAATGTAATTTTTATTAATAATAGTTTAGGCAACGTAAAGATACGCAGAGGTATTGCGTATTGTAATCTAGGAAATTTATTTCACAAAATGGTCACTTCAATTCATTCGATGTTTAATATTTATCAGATTAAATTGAGTGATTATTGTTGGTATTATGTACTGTTATCATCGTACAATACATTAATATTGTACTATATTATATTACATAACTCCTAAGGTTATACACAGTTTGTGTTCGGGACAGGCGAGAGACACATGTTGCTAAAAATCACACGTCTGGGATTTAGTTACATTTGGTGTGTTCCGCCGGCCACATCTCTGAAATAACCACTTTGGACTCGAAGGTCTAAATTAAATTATTTTCCATGAAATATACAACAGTCGAAATAAAATAATGGAAGTATATTTTCCGTCTAGTACCTACCATATTCTCGTGACATAATAACAGAGATGGGAAAACGTAGGAAAAATGAATGGTAAATTCGAAACACACAAAAGTATACGATCGTAAAACGAACTCCAGCCGAATCGTGGTCGGGCTAACCGATTGTAATGAAAATAATAAAAACAATATCATTATTATCTCATATTCCGTATATATATATATATATTTATTTTACAAGTATTGTACACTTATACACGCCCGGGGGCTCGTAGTTAATTAATTTAAAAGCAACTACCTACCTATAAATATCGAATCATAATAAACGCAACTACAATATTTAATTCTTCCTCGATTAAATTGTGCTTGGGGAGGAGGGCTTCGGAATATTCCGGACGGGCTTTTAGCGTTAATTGATTTCCCAATATTATGCACGTTTATGAGTAACGTGTATAGTATAATGTTATATTAGAGTTACCTATATTATAATATCGTAATAATTATCATTTGAATAATATTATGTAGTCGTGACGTATAGCCTGTGACGTATGTAGGCCGTGGGGCATATAACTATCGGATTAATATTCTCCATTAGGATAGAAAGCGGACAGAGAGTGGGAGCTAGTGGCTCAACTGCATTGTACCTTCTACTCGTACGTCGAACTATACTGGGCGATTTTAAGTTTTAAGCACCTCCGTTTTTTCCTTTAATAGTACATATTTTATTTAAATTCTGTTTTTTAGAATTTTTAAGTTTGCCAAAAAAAATATTTTCATATTCCCGATAGTTTTTGACTTTTGTACTACAAAAACACAAAGGACACTGCGTGGTGATATAAGCTCGTATTTTTCAAATGAGAACCCCCTCCCTCTTTTTTTTTTACTGTAAAACTGTTTAGTGGATGACTTTTTTTGAAAATGTTGGCGGATCTAAATCAAAGCTCTTTGAGTAATTTCTGAGTTATTAGAATGTTTATTCGAAGCATAAAATGATCCTTAAAAATAGTTTTACAAAAATTTAAAGTATATGCAATATTAGATGCAGTATTAATATTATACTTGGACAATTTTACAAACTATTTATAGTGATAAATCAATAGTAAAAACTAACATTTCCAAATCATCTAAGCGCCCATATCTTCTAAACCTAACCTACCGTAGGATATAGACTATTATGGTCCTTGGTATACAATTATACAAATTAATAACAGAAAAATATTCTAAGCAACGATAATAACGGGCGAAGTAGTTCATATACTTCAGTATATTCTTACAAGGAACCTGTAAATAATGTAAGTGACATATGCATATAAATATATGTTGGTGTGTGTCCGACTCCTCGTCGATTGATGAAGCTGATGATGACAATCGTTTTTTGAATTTTGACATTCCACCACTATTTATGAAAATATAAACTCTCCATAAACAACAACGGGAATTCGGTTTGACTTTGAATCGAACGGCACGATGGGTGACGGCTGCGTTTTCATCAGATCCACTGACCCTCCAGAATCGGACCGACGGTCGACGACCAAAATTATCGAGGTTACCGGATTGCGAGCATTCCAAATATATACGATGTTGACCACAGTTGATAAATTTATACCACATAGATGGTTCGTGCTAAACTTTTGGACATGTCACGATAGACATCGTAGCTGTGATAGTTCATTAATGCCTTGGGCCACAAGGCCACATCAACCATTTTCTTTATACATCCACCACTCCACGGACGTCTGATTTTCAACGACTCCTCAATACTATTTTTATTATTATTATTTTTTTTTATTATTATTATTCAAGTAGATAATTGGCCCCACTGAACATATTCGTGTGCCCAATTATATAATATTATATACGTTTCTATGCCTATAAACTACCACACGATATCGAAATAAATATTGATCAGTGTACAGTAGATATAAATGACGGAATGGGTAAAATACAATTGTTTATTGTCAATTTTTGTATTATACCTATAGGTATTATTTGCATATTATATTACACTATTCAGTTATATATTATATAATAGGTGCATTGTTTACTATATTATAATACTAATTACTTGCTTTCCCATCTGACTGACGTTGTCCATGCCAGATTTGCTTTTTTTATTAATGTATATATGTAAAAAAATATATAATCTGTATTTCTACTAATTATAATAGTAAAATAATATGTAACCAATGGCAACTATTTAAATAAATAAAAAAAATATTCTTTTTTTGAGCTGAATAAAAATTATCTTTACCTACCAATATGGGTTGAAAAATAAGCTATAACAACACCCTCAAAGTTTAGTTAGTTGGTGAAAATTTCAAGTGTTACAATTATTTGTTTTTGAGTTACGCCAAAAAAAAAAAACGATTTTGTCATAAATTGATTTTGTGGAATAATTATTCCTTTATTCCCCCCCCCCCTCGATGGAATCAAAAACCACTGGGAATTTTCTATTTTTACCTCCTAAATGCACCCATTACATTCACTTTTCTATCATAAAAGAAGATGCTGATGTCAAAAATCTGAGCTTTTTTGCTACCCAAAATATTGACGACAGAAAATAAAATACACACATATCATTGTATACATACAATACATTTATTCACTACGCTCAGAATCTAAAAGGTACAAACAATGGTTTATAACAAAGCTGGGCATTAACGAGTTAAAAAGTTAAAGTTAAGTTAAAAAGTTAATTTTATTTTAACTTTTTAACTTAACTAGTTACTTTTGGTTTTTCATTAACTTAACTGTTAACTTACTAAATTTCTTTCTTAATTAACGTGAAATTAACGAGTTAATTTTTCATTTTAAGAAGTAAGTTAAGTTAATTTATTTTGTTTTTAACTTTTGAATATTTCACTTTTTCAGTCTATTTCGTTTTCATGTCGAAAAATATGTATCGTAAATTGTTTAAAGTTAAACATTTTTATCATTCGAATCTAACTTATATGGAAATACTGTATGAAGTATTAACACTATATCCTATAATTTAGTTTTGGGTTGGAAAAAAATTAAGTACGCTAGCGTTGTATAAACAAATTGACTTTTTTTTAACTTAACAAAAAGTGTGTATTAACTTTTAACTTAACTGAGTTAACCTATAGTTAAATTAACTTTTAACTTTTAACTTTTAACTTCTTGTTATTGGTGCATATTAACTTAACTTAACTGAGTTAAAAAAATCATTAACTTGCCCAGCCTTGGTTTATAATAGTTTAAATACAATTTTCCAGTTAAAATTCGATAATATTTATTAAATACATAGATATTTTAATTTATTTTTCAATATTAAAATTAAACACAAACGTGATGTGCACGTCGTTTAAAAAAATTAATATATTTATGTCTGGGGGACAGGGGTATAATTTGGGCGCCTAGCGCAGATATCTAATATCATTGCTTTTAACTGAATGTTGATCTCATCCGGCCATGATGTTATGTACTTACAGCCTCGCCACAATCGTATTAAGAAAACTATTTATTTTTGCCAGTTTTATTTCTCTGAAACACGGTGAATAATAAAACTGTCCCAAAACGTGTACATTTCAAATTTTTATAAAAAATATGTATGGTTAAATTCGGCTTGGGTCTATATACCGTATATATATATATAAAGTAGTTAATACATAAATATTTTAAAGCTCATCGCATTGAGCATCCGCACGGTGGTTGTCGCGCCAGGTGGTGGATACCTATATATATATTATATATATATATATATATATGTATACCTATCTAAAATCGAAAGCCTCGCGGTGACAAACTTCCATCTATTAATATAATAGCACGGCAGCACGGCTCGTCACGCCATTTCGGCTCGACGGACCGGCGAAACTCATCGATCGTCCTTGCCTGTTCGAACGCATCGTGTGTTCCGGTCGTTATACCTGCGGCCGGACGTCCGACTGCGTCGCGGGTCGGACGATATAACTTCCCGACGCTTAGAGCAATGCGCTTTCGCCGAACAAATACAACAGGACCGTTTGCGCGGATATATTATTATCGTTGCCGGACCTAAATGGCTGGAACGGAAACGTGTATTATCATCGTGCGGTGAATCGACCGACGATTATCCGTTGTCAAAAAAAAATAAATAAAAATAAACGATAAACACAAACGCGTTGATCTCTGCAATAGCTATAGTCGTGGATATTATATTATAACCGTGTAGGCGGTCAATCGATTAAATTCGTATTTTTGGTTAACAAAGTTCTAAATTCAAGTCACTCGCGGACACAAAAATATGTACCTACATATTATTGTTTATGTATAAATACGATTTATACTTTATGTACAGTAATATCGACATAATAAGTAGTTTGAAATAACACGTCGAAAATAAAATTGTTCACATGTTTATTAGATGGATACTCGTACAATTTAAAAAAGGCATATAGGTACTTAAATAAATGGAAAATAATAGTCTTCATATTGTATCAAATGCTATAGGTAACTACATTTAATATATTATTATACTGTAGGAAGGTATTTGTAAAAATTCTATTTAAAAGTAAGTATTCAATAACACATCGTTAGGTAGGAGATATATTATTATAAAATTATTCTAATAACATTTCTCTCAGAATAAAAACAATAATGATATTAGTGATACCATATCTTTATGTTATAAGTGGTTGACTTATAACTAGGTACATAATATTATATTGTTAGGTACTGTTTTCATTGTTTATATATTTTTTTATTTGTAATCTATCTGTAATTTTTGCGTGCAAGTAATATTGACAAACATCACTTCCCCCTCTTCACAAACCATATAATAAATTCATGGTTACGTCACCGTTTCGAACCATTATCACGCCATGTTTAAACATTTATTTTTTATTTTTTTTTAGCTTCTATACTATATTGTACTAAATTCTAAGAATTCTTAAAAACATTTTATAATATTCGTAGCATAATAGTATTTGGGGGGGATTAAGTCTGTTGCACAGATAACATAATGCTGTATTCGCATCGATACACGTACGCCTACTATACCCCCCGGACATGGTGGAAATGTGGAATACGACCTGGACCGGCGTTGTACCTACCTATAAATTACAATCGATGCCATGATATTGTTATAAATTTGATTATATACTGTAGTAATTTTCGCCACCGTTCCGCTGTCCATATAGTAATATCATAAACGTATATTATAATGATTATAATACAAGCGAACTGGGAGCCGCCGCCACGATTTTCTTGATGGGATACCATTCGGATTGCAGTTTGACAGACAGTGTAATCCTCCCGTGTTCGCGAGGGTTCGGCTATCAATCTCTTCACTCGTTGCATCTCCGCCAATTTGTCCCGTTTCCGTCAGGTAACCTGTCGACGGTAACGACGCGATTTCACTACAAACTACAAAGGCGATCCCTATCCATCAGGATTAAGAACACCGCCGTTTTCGTCTATTAGATCTTGATTGCGAAACGAAAAAAATCGTCGATCGTCAATTTCCCAACGAGCGTCTCGGACAAAGGTTTATGTTTTACCTCAAGCGAGACGGACGTGTGTAACCATATCTATTGCGTGGGCGTGGGCGTGTCCAAAGTCCAGACATATTACGCAGAGGCTGCAGCCTGGCGCGTACCCAGGAGGGCTAAGGGGATTTAACCCCATTTGTCTGGACGATTTTTGATATTCTCAAATTAATCTATCGTGATTTCAATTAATTAGGTACCTATACTTGCCTACCTAATAAGTAAACATGAACAAAAAAAAACATTTTGCCCCAATGAATATATTTTAAGAACCAAAATTCAAGCCATACAATATTAATAATAACTATCAATTATTATAAACCAGTATATATTATGTATATTTTAGTATAATTTTAAAACAAATAGCAAACGTATACTTCTAACATTGGGCATACAGCATATTATTTAAGACTCATTAAGAAAACGTGAATTCTGCAGATGTATAAATCCAAATTAAATACCTGTTGATGCTCGGTATTATAGGAAGGAATGATGGAATCTGTGAATTGGCCATTTGGCCATTAAAATGTTCTAAAACGATTTATGCGGATGTATATATATATAATAAAGATAAAATTATAATATATAATATAATATGTACATCGTACATCAATGTATAATAATATACTAATATACAATAAACTAATATTATATTATTTTTATTTATTGAGTTAAGCCCGGCAACTGTGGCCATTAGCTGTATTTGTTTGTAGGGAGGTGGAACGGTTGTGGTTGGAACATGTTTTGTATGTGTGACAAGGATTTATCGCTGAAAATCCCGGGTGGTCACCCATCCAAGGGTTAGCAACACCGGCCGATGCGTACACTCGGAGCGTTTCCGCAGTTTAGTGTACGGACCGCGCCACAACAGTATAATATTACTATATCGGAATATTGGATAATAATATATTATAATTACACGAAAACTTTTCGACGAAACAAAGACATGTTTTAAAAAAACAATGACACGATACATGTATAATAGGTTTATCATCATATTATACGTATAATATAATATTATATAGTATAAAACACAGTCCATATTATAATCTGAAATAAACGAAGGTTAGGTTATTCAATACGTCATGTAAGGGTTGTACGATGATACTATTGATACTAAAGCTTATAACAGTTATTTTGATTATTATATTATATTATTATACCGGAAAGTAGAGTAGGTACGAAATTTGAGATTAATGCATCAAGTATTTAGGTGCCTACCCCATTTGATGTATACAATTACTATACGTACTATAGATATAATGGAAAGCCACATTATAGCTCACGTTATTATTATTATTACTTTTATTATTATTACTTTTATTGATCTCTAAACTCAGCTCCTATGGCCATTAGATAGTTATGACAATTATGTTGTTTACAAGTTTACAAACCTACGTCCTACAGAACGCATGCGCAGGTACTGCACAGTACGGATAAGACAATGAGATTTTATTTTTAAAACTAATTCCCGACGCTAATTGTATTTTATTTAAAATTTTGTTGTACATGTTTCAAGTTTGTTGATTTTAAAAATTTTCTCATTGTCTTCCATATCAGATCCCGGTGCTGTGTCAAAATTCCCTTCCGCTGCTATATCCCGAGTCGATCCTTTTTGTATTTTATTTGCGAGCCGTTACAATCAGTTTCATCGTTAGTCCAACACCGCAAACTTCACAGACAGAAGAAGATTCCATCCCTTAATATTTTATTTTTTTGTTTATCGAAACTCACAATACAAAATAAATTTTAGAATCGTTATTATTTCGTGTTTCTTACTACCTAACCCGAAAATGCTACCTATGGATAATACTTGATTTAGCTAATTTATGTAAATATTTTAATAGTTAAAATTCTATGAATCATTCAATTATAGTTGTGTGTAAGTTTGAAATTGTACTTACCTAGGTGTGGATACACGCAAGACCCAATATATATATATTACCTAGTATATAGGTCATGGGTAATGTTGACGGAGCCTGGTGGTGACAAACACACAAGCTCCTCCTAAATATCAAAGAAGCCTCCTCAAAAGTCACACTGTCCTTATTATAAAAATGGACGCTTGCAATATGTATTTATTACTAAATATTTATAAAATATGCCATACCTAATTATTTATAGAACGTATTAATTATAATAATCAAACCTCACCCATAATAATATTATGAGCGTTGAGACTTAACTGTTCATGCCAGTTTCAATTACTTTGTCCTATTTTTTTTTTTTTTTTACTATAAATTATATATTATATGATTCATGTTAATATTATTAAAGCTTATGAAAAAATATTCATTCAAATTTCACATGAACCAAATTCAAAATCTTTTGGATATTTGATAAATTATAAGTAACGAACACGCAGCGTATAATCAAAAATATTTACTGATATACTTTATGTTCCGACGTTTAGAAATTCCGACTACTTACGGGTATAGCGGTAACCTACCTACAGGGAAGTGATAAAATACTGTATTTTCACCCTAGTAAACGGTTTTATCAATTTATTGAACATTGATTGTAATATTTTACTATACCTACTTAACATCTAACAAAGCACGTTTATGATTAAAGTAATAATAATAAAAAAAAATGTGTCGTGAAATTAAGTCCGCAATAGTAATAAAATACAATTAATCATCATAAAGTGCGAATTAATATTTGTTCTTTTTTAAATTTTTTATCAGTTTTAATAATAGCGTTGTGTATAATATAACAATATTATGGCTTCAAGCCTTCAACCGAGAAATCTGGAGGAAAGGTATACGATAGTAAGAACTTCATTTCTCATGTCATCAACCTATCTATTATTATAATACGTGGGTATTGGGTACCTACTATAATTTTGTCCATGCGACGCAAATAGATGTTATCCGGGGGGGGGGGGGGGAAATAATATAAATAAACGCAGTGGGTAGACGAAAATCCCACTTAGGATCAAATTATTTTAAAGATCGATAGTTTCGGCAGGCATATTATGTTTGGGTAGTGCGTACTTCAATGTGCGATATAGCGTTTCTAATCATTTTACAATAGTAATATTAAAAAAAAAAAGGTTGTTCGTAAAATATTCGTTGAAATCGCCAACACAGTAATATGATTGAAATAATCGGAATTTGGTTTCCCGCATAAGTGCGTGTGGTCAATAAAATTACTCTACGCTGGGTTAACCCAGTTTGCCGGGTCGCTATAATATTATATATTATAATACGTATTTGGCAATATTCATACGCGAATGCTAATACAATATCTTCAAGTCGAGTTTTCCACTGAAAATAATAAGAATGCAAAATATGTACACAACATGATTTTAGGAATAAACTTTTGCTCGTGGAATCGAGTACAACTTTTCAATTTGAAAAATAAATAAATGGCTATAAACTTTAAATACGCATATGTATAGCAAAAGTTGTAACCTACCCACTACATATAATACACAATTATTGTATATGAATTTAAACAGGGATATGACGGATGGGGTAGATACATAACAACGAAATTCGGAGGTAAAATAATTGATTTTGATGACAGCTTTTAACCAACGTTAAAATCTAAAAGTATTCGTTGAAGTTTTTTCAATGCTAATTCATAAAAATAATGAATCGTAACCTAACCTGGCTGGTATAAAAAAATCACCATTCGTAAATTATTTCATACCATATAATTTCAGTATAGTTTAAAAAATATATGTATATTTCATCAAATCAAATTATACTCATAAATATAATAGTATAAACAATTCTTAACTTAAAGATAAAATTGTTCAAAGTAGGTAGGTATGACAATAATGTTGAAAACATTTTATACATTTCAAATGATTTAAATGATTAGTGATTTGATATAGGTGTACCTAGGTGTATGTTTATTGGGAATAAAATACACAACATTTGATTATACTTTAAAATGCAATATCAATGCTCAAATCACGTGATTTTATTCAAAAATAGAAGCCATCACATACTTAATCAAGTTCACTGGTGTATTAATATCAAACCAAAGTATTAATTTTGATAATATTATTTGAGTAGCTATTGGGTACCTATTCAGATACATATTGCCTGATGATTTGTAAAGTCAAGCCATTAAATGGGTATAGATTTGGGTATACCTTCTTATCATTTATCAAATGTAATTGAACTTTTTTGTGATGATAACAGCGAAGTATAAAATATGCGGTGTTGGTGAGTTGCGGCCCGATCCCTAAATAACGTACGAATTGCGGCCCGTGTTTATGAAACAGACGTGCGAGTTGCGGCCCGTGTTTATAAAACAGACGTATGAGTTGCGGCCACATTTTACATTTTATTTAAATTTATTTTTTGTTGTAAAAATGGCAAAAATGGCAAAATGTATGGTAATTTATGGTAAAATTAATTTTAATATTTATGTAAAATATGTAAAAATGTAAAAAATATTTATTGGTTGGGCAAAAACTTAAAACTTAATGATTTGACGAAATCAAACTGCTCTATTTCTTTTTGTGCTAGCTTTGTCATCTGTTGTCTTATAAATGCTTCTTTTTCACATATTTTCTTCGTTTTTATTCCATTGCTTCTACATTTGATATACGTTTCTGATTGAATTTCTACTAACACATCAATAAAATTATAGATGTTAGGATGACTAGAGTAGAACGATGAATTTAGGTGTGAATGAAAACTTTCACAGCCGTTAGTGGTACGGTTACAGCTAGCAGAGAACTGTGCCCAAATATTTGGGGGAAACATAGCATCCGGGGATATATAGTTTTCGAAAACATAGTCGGTAAATTGTACAACCCGATCATCTTTAGCGGGCAGTATTGCTAAAAAGTCATCCGTGAAACAATCAATGACGTTGTCAGAGTCCAAAAATGGCAAACCAAAAAAAAATTTTAAAAAATAACTTTCATCTGTATTTGTGTTATACATTTTCGTGAGTTTTAAACTTTGAATTTTCCTCCACCAACTTTGCCCTAGGTGAAATCGACATCCACTTATTTTAGCATTAGGGAAGACTTCCGCTACAGCACTGTGGATAGCTTGTTCAAAATCTATAACAACTTCAGTAGGAGAGCACGTTAGACCAATGGACATGGAATGGCAAATTAAATGTTGAAATGCACACTTGTACGTGGTATTACACTTGTCGGGTAGTAAAAAAAACACTAGAGGTAAATATACGTCATTTTTTAGGCCATGGATGGTAAAAAGTTGATAAAAGTGTTTAGGGCAGCTTTTGAAAGTTCCATCTACGTAAAATTTATTTACATCGCACAGCACTTTTATGTTTTGTATAGTAGAAAAACCAATTATACAATTTTCTTTGTCGTTGATAAACAAAAATGGCTCACCTATATTAGTTTTGATATTCATAGACTATAAAGCAGCATGTAATTCTTTAATGCATTTTGGCAGAGGGGGGTGTACAAATGAACGGGCACGATGAACATTGTGTCTAATTAATGATAAATCATTCGTTGTCAAAGTCGATATATCGCCTTTCTTCAATTCTGAACGAATTAATTTTGAAGGTTTGCAAGAAATGTCTTCTATGGCTTTTCTTTTCAGAGAATTACTTAATATTTGCCTATTCAGGACTTTTTCGTCGTTTTTATTGTGGTTATGATTAGTATTACTGTCAACTATTTTATTTAAAGGAGATAATTTTAAAAAGCACTTACAACTTTTGACACTGCAAGGCCACCTCTGTACATCGTGTTTTAGTGTTTTGTGGAAACGAAATTTGTAGCCTTCGTAGAGAATAATTGGTTTTGATTTTTCACTATTTACGAACTCCATCACGCACTTATAATAAACTGTATAACACACTCAAGTGGTGAACAGACTAATATGTACACAGTAATATTTTTCGTTTGAACTATTGACGTTATGGTATCTACTTTAGATAAGATACTGCCGATACTGCCGATACTGCCGGCACAAAATTGAAAATAAATAAATTTCCCGGGCCGCAATTAACTTATTGATAAAATATGACCGGGCCGCAATTCACCGATCTTCAACACGTAAATGACATGTCGGGCCGCAACTCACCTATAGCCAAAATATGTTTACAGACATAAAAATCTATTTAGGTTTCAAATTTTAAATTTTCAAAACTAATTTACTACCTAGGTGGTACGTACCATACATATATTATTTTATAACATAGCGTGTTTTCTGTCATTAAAAACTAAAAACAAAATATATTAATATTTTTTATTTAAATGCTTAAATGTATTTGTTATAATAACTGTTCAGTCATATTGTATTATTATTTAAAATAATTGGAGCAGGAGCACTGATGAAAAATATTTGTGTATCAAATATAGCTGTTACCTCGCACCAGTTACCTTATACCTATAACAGTATTATAGGTACTTACACTGTACAATGAACACGGGAAAATATTATAATTTAAACGTTATGAAATCGTTCCCTGTAAAATAAGTACCCTGCAGGGCCACACCGTACATGATATTATCTTTCAAAACAAACAAACACAATTATTGCTACTTATCTACTTGTTCGGTGGCTTTACATGCCATAATGGTCCATGATGTGTGGGCCCTAGTGATGTTTGAAGAAAGTTTTTCTCACAAGTGTCGTCGGGGCCAAGCGTGTATCGCAGTCACCTATATATTAATATGGCTATAATATAGTAATATTATCCAACTCTAATAATATATTATACAAACGAGCCGTATTATATTTTTCGTGTGCATTGTATGGCATATATAATATATTATCTAATGTACGCTTTCGGTTAGAACAAAAACGAAATGACTGTCGGTAAAATTGTTTTTATAAGGCGCATGCCAAAGCAATAGGTTTACCGCGTCAAGATTACGGTCAGATAGAAAAATGACTGATAGACTTGTCAAAATAATTTTTCTACTATGTAATCAACTAACTATTGACCTGTCGGCTGCCCTAACTGTGTATATTTAGGTATGTAATAATAACCCACGTTTGTCGGACATAAGTAATAATATAAAAGAATAATGAAGATAATTTTAATTTTATCTGAGATCAAAAATGTGTTTTTAAAGTAGGTATATACCTATACTGGCTACTGCATAGGAGCCTTTTTTTTATAGTACAGAACCTACTACAAAAATTATCCTTGATGTATAGGCATGTAAAATTTTCTAAATATTTGATAAGTTACTTTGAAGTAATTTTAAGCATACATTGGTTATTTGTAAGTTCAGCCGTTTTAAATCATCCACAAAAGCTTATGTTTTATAATTTCCAAGTTTAAAATATACTGTGCGCAATTTATAAGCATCAATTCAACATTTGTAAGTAACCCCTCCCAACAACCCTAAACAATTAATACAGCCATGATTCTTAAGGGGATTCGATACCGTGATTTTCCGTTTTTGTCTAACACACGCGCGAAATAGTATTTTAATGTGATATAAAATATAATAATTAATTATGATGTGGCCTGCATATTATAATGGGGTTTGAGATGACGCAATACTTCAAAACTTATACATATATACATATATATATATATACATACATTATACATAGACGTACACGCACGTGTGCAAAGACGCACAGGCGTTCTACAAAACAAATAAGATAGACAAAATAAGACAAAACAGAAGTTATGCTGTTGGTGATACTTGGCCAATTGGGTACCCAACGTATGCTACACCGTTAATAACACATAATATAGTACGTTTACGAGCTCATTAATATTGTGACCACTGACCCCATAACGACCGATATCCATCAACATTAGAAGGGTTGATACTAAAACTGTCCTATAAAAAGATCGAACAAAATCAAAACATTAGCCAGTCTCATGATAAAAATCTCGAGACTCGTCCACGACACTATACACGCCAGTATACCTATATATACGCACTTCGATAAATTGTTGTCGTCTAAACGGGTACGACTTGTTCACACTTGTACACCATATTATTCGGGTATGGTCATGCGATTAACTCCATCTTGAATTTGTTATTTTGCTAACCACATTTTCTCGTTAATTATTTCGTTCTACCAATCCCCTACTGCCATCCATCTCGTTATACTTATTCATTTTTCAAACTAAAAGTACGTCGACTATATATTTCGGAGTTTCATCAAATAAGGATCGTATTTGTTAATTATTATACATATATAGGGACCCGAGGGCTGTGCGTATATACTTTTCTAAAACCAAATTAAAATTCTCACAAGTAAAATATCATGTTTTAGGTGAATCTTTTTTGTCAAAATCGACAGAATTTCATTTCATACTTATTAGTTGTTTATATTTTTCGATCAATAAAATACTCGGTATTTTTGTATAAACATTTTTGAAAAAATTCCAGTTTGTGAATTTAAAAATTAGGTTAGCGTTAACAAAAATACAAAATACGAATACAATATATATACGACGTTGAACAAATAGGGAAAATATAATATTTAGGAAATAAAATATTGGATCGGTTATCGGTTTTACATCGAAATATCGGATATCGGGAAAAAGTATTACTCATCGGCCCAGCCCTAATTATTTCATACGAACATTTTTAAGAGTGTGAATGAAATATTATAATATTCAATTGTATATAATATATAAATATATTATAGCTATAATATAAAATACGACTGTGATATGCAATATGTTTTTTTTTTTAATTTTCTTTGTGGGCTTTAAAATATACGTGTTTTCATTTAAATATTATTGACCATCGAGTTCATCAATCGGCAACAAATCTAATTTAATATTTTATAAAATTGTACTCTGAAGTTAATATTACGTTTCAAATGTTTTTAATATTTAATGGTTGTGTATAGGTGTCATACGACGAATTTCTTTTATCGAGTACCTATTAACAGTGTGTCCATATCGTCTGCGCTAATTGTTATTTTTTTTTAAAAAGTTAAATTCATTTGTGGTCGGTTTACGAGTCTTTCGGGTAGACGGCCACCTAGTACGCCAGTCCAGACATTCCGATCGCGTACTTGTACATGATCGGTGGCCGGAGGACGGTCTTGACCGGCCGCCGAGGCGAACGGCGCGCGCCAGCTGCAGTCACCGGCCACCCGGCGGATAACGGTGCGGGGCGGCATCTTCAACCACTTGACCGCCGCCAGAGCCACTACCGCGGTATCCGTCTCCGTCGGAGTTGTCGGACGACGATGAGGCCGAGGACGACGAGGACGACGACACGCTTTCGGAGCGCGAGCAGCTGAGAACGTCTTCCGATGTGCAGTCGCCGGGATCGTCATCGCTCGAGCTAGAGCCTCCTCCACCGCCACTGCATGAGTGACCGACGTCGGTCACTCATGATACGCGTCGTTTTTGCACTAATGTCGTCGCACACGTCGCCCGCGGTCCGTGGTATGGGCCGTGCGCGGCAGACTCGCGGGCGCGAATGGTCGCTGACGGGACCGAGGGCACCGGTCTTTATAAAGGTGCGCGTCGATGTGACGGTACAGGGAACGACCACGGCACGTGGGCGATGCTCGCCGTGTCACGTCAAATCCACGGCCGCGGCGTGCGGACGACGACTTACGTCCCCGGAAACGTGACACCGGCGAATCACGCACGCGGCCGCCGCTCGTGCAGTGCGCGTGATGTATACCTCATACCTGGTACGCGTAGGTCACGCCATACGTAATATTATAACGTTGCTCCGTTCCACGAACGAGTGCCGAAAATACTTGCACACTACCGAAGTGTATAGTTTACTGGATTGATGTAAGGAAAGGTAAAATGTGCGACTACCTACGACCCAAAAATAAATTGAACCCGAGTAACATTTAAACAAAAAATTATAATAACATTAGTTTTCGCACAATCGCGCACTCATGTAGGTATGAATAATATTATCAACATTGTTTGACTAATTAACCTTAATATTTTGTATTGACCGTTTCATATCGAAAAGTAGGCAATTTAATTGCAATTTTGTTTTTTAAATCATTAAATTGTATTGCATACGTTACATTATTTCATATTTGTGTTACATATAAGAGGTCCGGTGCCGGTGTAAACAATTTTTCGTAATTCTATAAAATTTGAAAATTGTATTTTTATTAACAAAAATGCGACATCACTGGAAAAATTCTCAGGTCTTGTAGTATTGTCGTATTTTAATAACTTTTTTTTATGTACCTAATAGAAGAAAACTTCTTACAGCCACATTTAACTATGGTTTAATATTTAATTTCGAATAATGGTATAAAATAATTTGTTAAAAAAGTTTAAAATTATGTTATTTTTAAAGACATATTATTATTTATTAAGTAATTTAAAAAAAAAAATGATCAAATTTGGTTAATTCTACAAGACAGGATCATTATTCCCGTATAGTGTATTTTTGTGGACAACATGATATTGGCACTGGACGCCGTATATAGTTATTATTTTTAAATGGGCATGAAAAAAGGTCATGTATAGGCTCTGGTAACTAGTAAGCACATTTTAATTATTGGTCCTATAATAGCTGAAATCCTCGTGTGGCAGTGAATACACTATAATACACCTACGTGCATCTTCCAAAGGCTGTAGAGTATCATCTTACATTCTTACTTACTCTTACATTGCACTACCGCCTCTACGTCACCTGCACTTCAATTATAACTTCTTTTAACAGTATAATATCTGTTTTTATTGCATATATTTGCCACTTTTGTTATTCTAAAAACTGAAAGACATGATAAAAAAATCAAGGCCCTGCAACTACCAAGAAGGGCGAGTGCGATCTAACCATAAAGATCGCCTTTGCTCCACTGCAGTTTCGCATTTTATATACACAGACTGCAAAGCGAAAACTGTCACGGCTACTAAAATATCCAAAACCAGCAGCTTCATCAACTATGATTATTGTTGGTAGGTATAAACGATCGGATGTCACTGACCTCATGCGGCAATCAATTTTAGAAGCAATCAGATCGCATAATGCTCTCATCTTATAATATACCTTTTTTTGGGTATCTGCAATGTGTATTCTACCAACTATGTGGTGAAATTCCACGTACTATACAATACACTATATCGTCTATCCAGGTGCATTACACGTACACGATGGAGATGTTGCCACTGGTTATCGTATTAGGGATAAAAGCGTATGGTTAATGGACAATTTTATTAGGAGAACAAATATTTGTATTGACGTGATCGTATAAAATGTACAGTAATAATAATGATACAAATTACAAGTGTGATTTTTTATGTTTCAGCATTTCAGTAGGAGTCAAATACAATACACCTGGACAGTCAGGACAGTCGTAACGTTTGGCGTTCGGTTTTAATTTCGCCATAACATCTTCACATTCTTCACCTAGAATAGAAATAATAAAATTAACAAAAAAACTATTGCGAAATCGGACCAGTATAAATTATATTATAATTATAGTAATAGGTCTGACCCCAAGAGATTCTACACTATACGGCTTAAACTTGATTGACAATAAACATTATATACTGGGTTATTCACTGAGAATGCTCACCTCCATTTTTAATTTAATAATGAACTTATTCAACATTATTATATATGCAGTTATTAACTTTTAAGTCAATACTAAAGTAACACTGGACGGTGTGAATAAGTTCGTGATATTAATATTATCATGTATAAATATATAAATAGTATAAATAAGTGTATTGTATAAAGTAAATAATGTACTGTAGGTACGTAATGCTAAAAATGCTCAAGTCGCAACAAATAATATTTTTTAAATTACAATAAAATAACTAAATCATGTTTTATGCACAAAAATTTAATGAGACAATTTTAGGATAAACTAAAAATTAGAAAATTTCAAAAGCCTATAAATAGATTGAAATTAGTCTAAATATTTTGAAATATTCATTTTGTAATGTACTAATGTATATAGAATCTAGTAATTTATGGAATAATGGAATGTTTCAAGCATAGATTTATATTTTTTGAAGAACAAAAATTGTTAGAGAATAAATCGTTATTACACATTTGAATATAAATATAAAAATGTATACAAATTTTTTTTATTAAATTTCAGTAAACAAAAAGTAAGTAACTGCTCTGCTGTACAATATAAGTTAGTTTTTTGTGTTATGATTTAAAATGTTTTTTTAGTCTGATTTATATTTATTGTAGTTTATACTACAAAAATGAATACAATAGTTAATTATTTTCTACACGCAAACTCTGAAAACTCGAAACACTTTCTCAAAGAGAATCCCATAATTTCTACTAAGCTCACAAAAAAAAAAATCCGCACGTACCACTTTCAGGGCAACTCTTCAAAAATGACGTTTTCTATAGACTTTCCAATTCACCTTTCAAACTTAATATTATATATTGATGTTCTTATAGTTTGTAGAGTTTATGGGAACTTATAATACATCATCGTTAGACGTTAAGGATACTAAAAAGAGACGTTTGACAAATATTTTTTTAAAGTTCTATCACTTTTAATGTAGTTACATTTTTGAGAAATCCCTCTAAACAAATTTCAATTTGAGTAAAAGAGTAAAAAGTGTAAAAAAAATGTATTATTCACAAAATTATATTTTGAATCGAATTTTCCCAAGCACTCAATATTTAGGTACCTACTTTTAAAGTATAAAACTGATTAATTTCTTTTATTAAACTCAAAATAAAAATGCTTTAGGTGCTTCATTATATACGAATATTATATTTTTATTTATTTTATTTTTACGCTATAAAGCATTTGAGAAATATAATTATAGGTTTTATGGTTAACAGTTATAAAATGTAAGATATAAAAAAAAGGTTAAGATAGTGACAAAAAATTTTGACTAAATTTTTGAACCGGCTGAGAATTTTGTGTATACTCGTAGGATGATTGTTACCATACAAGGTAAAGGGCGACGGAATGTAAAAAAGTGAGTGATTTCTTATTGCAGGGTAGGTTGGGACAACGGAGCGAGATTGATGCGAGTAGATCGGGAACATCAACTGTGCAACTAATAAATTAATAATAAATGAAATATCAGCGTTAATATATGGCGAGAGTTATTTTGTTTAAAAATGTACATACATTTAAAACATGTGATTAAAATATATATGAAATAAAAACCCATTCAGTGTAGAAGAATATTTTTTGAAAGATTGGAACCGGAGTATTTAAAATATAAAGGTACTATGATATTAATAACAGTCGAGAGAGAGAGACAATGAGAGAATCAGAAACAGACAAGCAGAAGTGAAAATTATTAGCGTTGAGATAAGTGTTATTAAATTAAAATTAAAAACGATTGTTATTTGAACAGTTTTTAATTAAAAACTGAACAAAATAACTACTAATATAAAAAAAAATATTACTATAAATAATTCATGCATTCATTGTGGATAATGTGTTCTTATAGGTACGTGAAAAGCTCTATTTTCTTCGACATAATTGGTTATATAAACAAATAGATCAAAATCTTGAAAGCATGAAAAAAAATGATATAGTAACATTTACCTAAATATAATCATTAAGTATGCGTTTTTTTTCCTTTACTTCCTATTGGTAAAATCGTATTTGAGCGACCGTACTTTCATCGTATAAGATTGTAGATATATTTCAAAAAAATAAAATAAAAAAAGTACGGGTTTTTATAATTAATGATAACGTTTTCTAGATGTAATAGAATAGCTGATATACTCACTATTATTTATAATATTCTAAAATAAATACAAGAGTTATTTTTTACCAGAATTTTAAACAAGAACGGTCACTTGTCTTATGATCTGTATTTTTTTATAAAAATAAATTACGAAGCCTTATTTTAATCGCACTCCTAGAATTATAATATAAAATGCTCTTCCATAGCTGCATATACTATGTTTAAATATTTATTTTTAAACATAAGTATTACATTACATATTATTTCAGTTTCCGAGTATACATTATTATAACTTGTAGGGTAGGTATTATATAATTTGCGCTATAATTCGTGTATTTTTTAGCAATTTAAATAAAATGTCCAAGTCTATTTTGATGTTCAAATTAATTTGACCTACATAATAGTAATACGTAATTTAACGTAGTAACTATTCAATATTAGATTTATGAAAATAATGTATTAAATAAATATATATACTATATAGCCATATATGACATAGGCACCTACTTACTTGTTTTTAAAAGACATTAACATAGGTAGGTATTCGTTAAGACATTTAGCTACTTAAAGTTCTGAATACTACATTTTGTCTAATACTGTAAAATTTATTAAGAGTGCTGCATAAGAGGTTAGATTAAAATTGTCACCATAAATATGGTTATATACAAGCTAAATATTTTGTACTAAAATATAAAATGTAACTATTCTAAATAATAAAAAGAAAAAAAATTTTAATTTTATAACCAGAAAATTAAATAATTTTATTTAAGTTTGAAAATAATATGTATTATATTTTATTATATATTATATAATATATTACATTATATTACCATCATCCAACGTAAAAAAGTATCAATAATTAAATAGGTAGGTAGGTATCACAACAATTACTGTTCAAAATGAATTTACATAATACCTAGTTCCAATTCATTTGTCCTTGAGTGTCAAGAAATTAATATTTTATGAGTTAATGAATCTTTGTAGGCAGCTAAAAAATATTTTATGTTTGGACCTATAACTCAAACATAATAAGACTATAATATCTTGGTAAAACAATAGGTATTTATTTTTTATTAAATTGTTTAGTCTTAATTAATTTATACGGGTTCTGAATAGTGACAAGTATAAATGTCAAAGGTAATCTTTAAAAAGCAACTTTTGAGAAAAGTTGTATTCATTTTTATTTACTTGCGATTTTACCTTTATAACTATATGCTATTAGTTTAAAGTGTTTAGCGTGATTCATATTATTGTATTATTATACGTCATTAGATTAAATAATAATTCATACCAAGGTCATAAAGTCATTATTTTCGTATTTTATTTATTTTTAAGAGTGAAAAGTCAATATACCAACGCAGACATTATTTTAAGAAACGTTTTCATAATTCAAAAATCAAAATACGTAATATACCTACTATAATATCTTCATCACAAATAAAAATAATATTTCTCCGATTATTGTTTTTGTTTGCTAATAATACAATATTAAATATTAAAATGTATGTGCCATAATGGTAAATGAGGTAAGGTAAAATTGCTTCGAGATCAAAACAAGTACCTAATGTTCGAATTCCACTCCCGAAAACTACCAGCGGTAACCTACACAAAACTTCACTTCATTCAAATTTTTTGTCTTTACAATATACATAGTTTTCATATTCAATTACGCCATAGCCACAGGTTCACTTTTAATGGATTATAAATTATTTAATGGCATAATTCACATACACTTAGGAGGAAGAAAGTATTAACATTCTCAAGTTCAAACAAGATAAAATTTATACATTTCGTTAACATATCTCATATCAACATCGTTGGAAATAATATTATCAACACAATACAACATAATGTATAGATACATGTTTGTTGACAATAATCGCGGGCTTTCCCCCCCATTTTACGTTTATTTCTGAATTAGTTTAGTCATGTTACACTAAATCTATCGACAGTCGACATACATACAATTTTCAGCTAAAATTATTATTTACAAGTTTTATTGAATGATCATAATATTGAGTGCAATTAAATATTATCTTTTTTAAATCTGACGGCTGACACATGAGTACTAAATAGTAAATTGTGATTAAGGTGCTGTTCCGCACCTTCTCTGTGTCAATATGACTTTTATCTTACGGTAATGTAACAACTATGAATAGTTTCATTAGTCTAAAATATTTTTAATTTAACGTTACTATTACTCGTGATTATTTACTATTGAAAAATTCAAGTTATAATAATTAGGTACTATACGTCATAATATACTATACTATATATGGGTACTTGCGAGTAAATTGTATTTCAGAAAAAAAAACTTCAATTATAATATATAGGTACCAACCGATATATATATATATATATTATATTATATAACAGGTACAATGTACATACCTTCAGCGGTGCCGGAAGTAGTTTGAGAGTCACACACTTGCCGATGTTGCAGTTTTTCAAGAGCACTCGTCACTTCTATTGTGCTGTTGCAAAAGGGACAAATCCACGGATCGTACACCACTAGGCTTTGACCCGTTAAACTGAAAGTTCATCACTGACCGTAAGATAATGCCAGCCTAAATAAATGTATCAACTCACCAATCATATGTCAAGTACGGCGCTAGTCTTATTCCACCATATTTGTCATCTTCATACACCTGCCAGTCTTCACCGCAGAAAGGATTAGGACCCGCGAATGTTATTTCTTCGCCAGACGGTCCAACATACATGACTTTCTGGTCAGCGGCTAGAAGCCTCTTAATTGTGTAACCAATTTCAGCGTTCATAAACTGTACCATGTCTATGGACAGCTGACGTTCTGCTCTCCTATTACTCCTTTCTAAAAACACATGTTCAAATATTAAGCCGGTTCGGACTTGGGTAGCTGCAGTTTGTATTATAAAAATGTAAAGATCGTTATCAAATACCTTCGAGCTTAAGTTTTAAAAGATTATCCCAAGTATTACGGAGTTTTGTAGCTTTGAGTATTAAATTTTCAGCAGCTTCCGGTAGGGGAAACTCCAATTGCAACCAAGAGTCGCAAATGATTCTATAAATTACAGTTAAACAATTATTAGAAAATAAATACAATTAATGGATTACCTAGAAAATAGTTAATTAACACTTACTGGGAAAAATTCCGATTGGTGCAAATGTTTCTGCTAAACAAAAGAAGAGTCTGTGCTCCTGGCATCCGTAATGAGTTCATAATATACGCTTTGGTAGTTTCCAAAAGTGACCTGAAAATCATCGAAAGTTTTTAATTAATTATATATATATTTTTTTAAGATATTAAACAAAATATACTATTAACTGATTTATTTAAAAGTTTACAATGTTAACTTATATAAATGTAGTCAATAACCTAACCTAACCTAACCTAACCTAACCTCTACCCTAATCAAAATAAGTTTTCAATTTTTATTTAGAAATATATATTATATTTTCACAAAATATGAATTATATTATTAATTATTCACTAATATTATAAACTATAGATATACAAGGCGTAACATAAAGGTATGACAAATGAAAAATCTTGTATTCTAATCAATATTTTTTCATTTTTTTTTCATATAATTTATAGCCGTTTGTACTACACGTATAATATGGACTTTAATATTATATTAAATTATATGAAAAAAAAATGAAAAAATATTGATTAGAATAAAAGTTATTTCATTTGTCATATCTTTATGTTACACCCTGTATACTTAAACTATAACTTTTCACTTTTAACAAATAATGTTTAGTAGATCAGTTTGAAAAAATCGGGGAATTAGCCATGCTGTATAGTATACCTATATTGTGTGGAATGTACCTCGTCATTAATTATGAGGTCACTATTGATTAATACGGATGTGTTGAATTTGAACTCAATCGTTGAATACAATAAAAACGATTCAAAACAGAAATAATTTTCCAAAAAAAAAATCGAATATATTATTAAATAACATTAATACCTGTTATTAAGTGTAAAGTCAATACCTACCTTACAACGATATGAATAGGTACGCGATAGTTTTGACCAATAAAACATTTTTTTATCGATAATAATTTAAGACAAACTAATAAAATTGAAATTTTCTTATGCCTAAGCTCAAAAAGAATCAAAATATTGTATAAGGTGTATAGAAAATGTTAATATAAACTCAATTGAATGCATCTACAGTTATTATATTGTGTTTTGCTTTTCCAGACGCTTACGAAAATTACTACTGGGTCACTTTTCTACCGGAAAAGATAATATTGAAATTAAAATTCAAAGCATTTTTTCTACCATAGATACAATTTTTACAGGCCGAAAAAAACACATGTAGATACATATTCTGTAGACAAAAAGTCTCTCTGTACAGTAGATATCAAGTGGGTTACTGACACTCACGGTAATATATGTTTTAAATTTGAATTCAATGATTTATGACCTATTAGTATTACGGTAGGGTGATTTAATTTTTACTAAAATGGTTAGAATTATTATATAAATTAAAATTGAATGTATTATAATAGTTAACTTAACCTAACCTAACCTACTTCTATCAAATTATATTATTGTTATTAAGTTTCAAGTCAATACCACCTTGCCATTGAACAGTGTGAATAGGTTCATGGTATAAATAGGTACCTATATATAATAACTTAAAACTAAATAATCTAAATACTTTGAAAATGTCACTGCGCATAGTAAATATATATTATAAGATACGTAAACGTTTTAAATCACCGTGAATAATGTTTTTGAATTATAACGAAATAACTAACATCGTCGTTCTTTGTTTAAATACCTATGTATAATTAAACTTTAAATGTCTATAAAAAACTGTGTTAATATATTTTTAGATTTTTTGGTTATTATATTGGTTATAAACATGTCAAAAACAAACTTAGTAATAATAGTAATAGTCATTAAACCAAATAAACCACTCTTAGTTTTAGTAAAACAATTAGTTCAAATACATAAAAACAAATTGTAATGCTCACTGTTCGTTTATATCAATATTTAAACATAATATATATAATATACATTTATTTATTTTATACATTTAATTACATTTATTTTTGGGATCATATGTTTTCTTCGGAAAATCAAGTTTGGGAATAATAGGTATCTGTAATTTTTACGATTGATACATCTCTATCAATAACTTTAATATGTTTTTTAGACCCACCGACAGGGTTTAAATTTTAGAATACTTTTGACTAAACACATAGAACACATCTATTATAACGACATACTCGACAACTAGTTACTGTACATTACCCACTTGTTCACCTTTTTTTTTACTCACAACAATTTATGATTAACCTTGTATTAAAATTTATTAAAAATATTCAAGTTTTTGACCAGAAATTAAAAATAAAAATGAATATCTAAAAATAAAATTGTCTAATGTTTAAAAAATATAAATAGCTTAAAAAGAATAAAAATATTTTGAAAATTTTATGGTGTATAGAAAATTCTAATAAAATATCCGGTCGAAAATGTCTTGTTTTTACTTTTGACCCCTCCAAAGTACCAACTAGATTCACTTTACTACCAGAAACATGCGGAAGTTGAAAATCGATGAATTTGTATTGCTTCAAAAAGTGATAAGACACAAAAAAACACACATGATTGTAAAACCAATACATTCATCCACTCCGCTAAGAATTTATAAATATTTTTTTGTCACGCCTGCACCGAAAGTTTGGTTTTCGATGGCGGTTGAAGCGTTGGAAAGCGTCCTTTTTCCGTCCAGCGGTCGGTAAAGTGGGATTCCCTAATAGTGCCGGGCGGTAAAGTGGAAATCCCCAAAAGTGCCGGGCGATAAAGTGGAAATCCCCAAAAGTGCTGCGAGCACATTTTATACCCTGCACAGTCAATGAAATCGTATACCACGGTCGTCGGTTCCTTACAAATTATAAACTTTTGGTTACGTCTCATAATCATATTATAACCTCCATGCGTGACGCTTAAAATAAATAAAAGCAAATCGTTTCTTTCATGAAATATGTTGTTGTCGTGTAACTATATAGTCTATAGTTGTTGCATACCTTGCATTACCTCTGCCGTTATCAATGAATGCAGAGGCGTGACAAAAAATAGTATGTGTGGCTCGTCGCTCGCGCGGGAAGGCAATTTCAGTCTTGGCCGAAATTGCCCGCGACTGAAATGGCTCACTTCCCACCCTTGCCACACAATATAGAATGTTTATCTGCGTTTATCTCACATTAAGTAAATTAAATAAACGAATAAACAAAAACGTTTACATCCGAATAAAAATACCAAAACATTCTTTGTTTTCCGAATAAAATATGACGAGTTCACTTTTGTTAATCGTACAGTTGATCGATGGGTATGAAATGCGCAGTGCTTACAAAATAATTATGTCTAATGAAAATTAAAACCTAAAAATAAACAATTTTGTGAAATTCGTTTCATAGAATATACGTACATGACGCATTTAGAAAATTATGAAATATTAAAACAAATGTTCGATGAAAATTCAAGATTTTAGTAATATTGTAATAAACATTGTAAGATAGTTCGTAAAATTTTACTCGGACTCTGATAACGGGAAACACACTTGTGACGGACGTGTTAGAAACTTAATGATAACAAAATACAAATTTATAATGTAGTTTTTTTCCAAAGCACTGGTAGATTGCTTATGATAAAAAATTGTTTTCAAAAATAATGTCTGTAATGTATAATTACCGAATATAATGTTTTATTGCACTAAAATTCCACGAAAAAAATTAATAAAATAATACCACGCCCAGAACTACAAAAGTTATCAGTAAATTGCGTGCTTTTGTATTATGATAATATAATAAAGTACCTACTTTTATTTCAGTTATTATTATGTCAAATATTATACCTACGCGTGTATTAAGCACAAAGATCATAAATTCATAACAATGGCGCCAATGTTAAAGTATAAATAAATTACATTTTAAAAAGCCTAATGAAATTAAATATATACCTATTTAGTGTAGGGTAATGCAATAGGTTTGACTTATGATTAATTAACATGCTATTTTGTTTCATCAATAAATTTTTTTTTAATATCTAGAGTTTCTTTTTTAATTATTTTATCTTCTATACAAATCTAAACTACTTAAAACGGTACTTTTTATTTATATAATCATGAAGATACAGTGATAATATTATTTATAATAATAATTATTATAAATAATGAAATTGCATTAGAGGAATACCAACATTAAACGAATGTCCAACCTATTAGGAGGCTAAAACGAGAGAGTAAAATTGCCATGAGCCGCATTTTCCATGATATAAATGTAAACAACTTAAATATATTATAAAATTAAAACTATTTACAATAATACATATACATTATATGGGACTGGTCTAATGTGCGATCTACGGCGTATACCCAAGTGTTTCCCAACCAATGGGTCGCGATGTTTTTAAAATAATAAGGAAATTAGGTACCTCGATTATATAAAAAAAATAAATAATTGAATAAACCTAGAAAAATAATTTTATTTGATACCTCTATGAGTATCTATAATAATAATATGAAGTACAAAGGACCGTATTTAGAAATTTTGCACCCTCGGGCTCAAAATTCAAGGAGTCCAATTTCAATACATTTTTTTGTATCATAGTAAAATAGTAGATATAGTTATGGTGGCCAAACTTTTTTTAACCAAGGGGCATAAAAAAAATAATTGTTGATGTTTCTTTTCCAAAACAGAATGAGTGGAAAAAAAGGTTAAAACAATTATAAGAGATCCGTTGTTGGTATTTCGTGAAAGTCAGTGGCGTACGCGGGATTTTTAAATACTGGTGGAGTAACACAAATTGGATCCAGTTGGTATCTAATTTTGGGAGGTCTTAGTAATTTTTAAAATAATCAGGAAAAACAAAAACCAGTAAATGAAAATTTGTTAAAATTGTTTTGTTACCTTACCAAACCTTTGGTTGGACTCTTTTTATTTTAGTTTTCTTTTCTAAAAATGTCAATAAGACTTGAAAATGTAATACAAGACCTTTCATACAAGTAGTTCATACTTTAACCAAAAAATCATTATAGGAAAATTTGTATGCAAGAATTGTAATGTTTTTGCAAAAATATATTCAATCTACCTATGTATATATTATTAGTTATTGGCTATAACTTATCCGGTAAGTACATGAGTTAATATCCTTACTCCTTGCTTACTAGTTGAAACTTGATAAATATTTTTGAAAAAAGTAATAATAATACTGTCAATGAGAGTGGGGTCTTCTTGAAGGTGATATCAAGTATTAAACAAAAGTCCATATCAAGTTTGGTATCAAATATGAAATGAATATATAAATTCAAAGTACACTTAATTTTTTTTTGCGTACTTTGTTGTCTAGGGGGACATGTCTCCCCTTGCACTCCTCCCACTAATGGGCACCCTTGGGTCATATTCATATGAGTAAACATGGCTTAACATTTTAAACTGAAATATCAGTATCATTGTTATTTGTTCAGCACATCATTTTTCAGATTAACGTTCAATTAAAAATTAAAAATTAAATTTTTTGTTAATTTTATCTGATTTCATCTCCCAAAAGCCCTTTCTCCACCTTAAAGTATAACTAGTATTGTAGGACATAAATCTTACAATGGATATAATTTTATTTTCATTAACTTATATTATTTAATTACGATTGTGGAAAATGTTTTTAATTATTATCATATTTTAATTAAAAAATAATATTTATATTTAACAGAATTAGGTACCTATTCATTATTCAGTATTACAATATATTAAAATTAAATGATAAAATTATCTATAATAAAAATTATTATTAATAATATTAGACATATAGGAATTATGGCATTCTTGGTTTTTTTTTAGTGTGGAGGTTGTTTACCTAATAAAAAGTAAATTAGTGGGTTGACAAAACAAAAAGATTGGGAAAAACTGGTATACGCTATACAAAGTGTGATATTCAGTATATATCGATACCTAAAATAATAAAAAAATCTCATAATTGAATGTTTAAATAATACATCACAAACACAAAATGTATTTGTTTTTGTCATGCTGAGAGATCAAATTATTTAAAAATATAATATATTGCCTAAAATATTATTACAATAAAATTGTATAACAAATAATCAAAATTATGTATATTGTGTTAAAATTAATGTTATTGGTTATTAGTAGGGTTGAGATTTAAATGCCCTTAATACCATACAAATATGCTCTAAAATAAATGCCCTTAAAAAATGAATTTCACCTTAAAAATGATCTAAAAATAAAAAAAAGTGGAAGTAAGCAAAGAAATTCATAATAAAATTGTTAGCTTTGAAGTATTCGTTTCATGAAATGAATAACGTACTTGGAAAGCATTGTCTAAGATCAACCAAAAAAATATGCACTTTGCATTGAAATCCGGGCCCTAGTTATTAGTTATTACTTATTTTAATCACTATAAAAATTATTATTAAATTAATAAAATCAAATAATAAGACTTGTATTCTATTAAATAACCAACTTTATTAAAAACATCATTATACTTGCAAGATAAATTTTTTTAGTTTAAGTATCAGTTCTATGATAGGCCTGGTTAAATATTGTAAAATGCAAATCAATAAATTATTATACTTACATATATATTAATATTTGATGCTTAGAGCTTACAGTATTTTTTCCTTTTGACTCAGGAACATAGATTATTTCAGACTCAGTGAGTTGAAGTACATCTGAATGATTACCAAAATAACTCATAGGATGGAGAGATACAAATGGTTTACCTTCAGTATGAAATAAATGTTCTTTAGTAGTCTATAAATAAACAATAGAATAATAAATAAGTATGGCCTTAAAAAAACAAAAGTATGATTCTAAATATTTGGATACAATTATTTAGAATAAAACAGCATTTTTGAAAATTAATGTTAAATTTTTTTAACCTTGCAAGAATTGAACTCATCAGTAATTGCTATATGAGGATACAGTCCACTACTTAAAATTATTTTTAACATCATTAAGTCTTTATAGCTAATTGCAGTTGATCCTTTTAATAGTTGCTAAAAAAAAAAAATTATTGTTATTCAATGTTTTGGTTTTATAATTTAAAATGTAAATTTTTACTTTAACTTGTCGCTGATTATGCCGCATTCTAAAATCTATATCTCTTATATCAACTGAATCATCTTCAGCATCTAAATTGTCCTCAATTTCCCACATATCCTTTTTTAATACTTTTCTTTTTCTTGAATCTTCCTCTTTGTGTGTTTTTTTCATACCACGTAATAGTTTTAACTCACCATGTCTAAGGGCTCTTTCTGCACTAGTCATATCATCCATATTTTTTTCTTCATTTTTTACTAAACCACATTCCTAGAAAAAAAATAATTTAAATATGATTTTAGTATTTTACTGTCAAACAAATTAAGTACAGTAAAATATTTACATCCAACAAATCTTTAAATTGTCGCCGCAATTTGGTCATCTCATAAAAACGTTGTTCTTCAAAACCTCGCCTCTTACACCATTGACGTGTATTGGTATTTTGACCATCACTCTTCAACTCTAGCCATTGCTTAAAAGCATTAAGTAGAATTATTGGATCACCATGATCAGATTCTAAATCCATTCTAGCTCTCTAAACAAACAGATCCATTATAGTTTGTATTAATATTTAATTTTATTATTCAACTGATTATACTTCGCATTCAGGATCTTTGTATGCCTTATTAGTGAATGGTGTTTGAACTGATAGAACACATGCTAATGACAATACAGGTTCTAATTGATCAAACAGAGATCCCATAATTAACATTTTCCCGAGCGGTATGTCAACTGGAAGTCGCGATAACATGTTTCCGATTGGGGTCAACCTTTCTTCTTTTGTTAATGCCCCCTAAAATAAAAATTTTTATTTAGTAATAAGTTACTAAGTAAATAGTTAATATTTAATTGGATATTGTATTTGGTTTTGGTGACATGGCTTTTAATAACTTGTAAAGTTGTATTCACTCTACATTTTTAACATATACAGTAACGGCACAACATTCAATCATACACCTTTGAAAATTGCTATTTAATACCATAGTCAAAATAACAGACTAATAAAAACATACAACAAAGTATAAGCCGTAACATGATAAAATAGATATATAATTTAAATGTAGACGTACAATTAAATTTTTCTTAGCTTACATGTTGTTTTAAGGATTCTATGGCATTTTCTATATTTTCTGGTTGTGGTGGTTCAATAAATGGAAATAGCCGAGCATTAGGCAATCCCATGGCTACCATTTGCAATAACAATGCATCTAGGGGTACTTTTTGTAGCTCTGGTGTACTGTAGTCTGCCATAGCATCAAATTCATCTTCAGAATACAATCGATAGCAAACTCCCGGACCGGTACGACCTGAGTGAAATGTGGAATGTGAAACTAATATAATTGCTAATATAACAATATAATAAATACCAGCTCTCCCTTTGCGTTGATCAGCACTTGCCTTGCTCACCCAGAATTCCTTAAGTCTTTGCACCTTACTGGTTGAATCATAGCTCATTTCTTTTACCTTTCCAGAATCAATGACAAATCTAATACCATCTATAGTGATTGAAGTTTCTGCTATGTTGGTGGATACAATACATTTTCTTGTACCTTCAGGTGCATAATCAAAAACCTGAATTAAACAAGCAATATTACTATAAAATGTTCAATCTGTATTTAATAATTTTGTTAATAGTACCTTATCTTGTTCTCCCAATGACATTGAACTGTGCAAAGGAAGTATAATCCAAGTGTCATTTTTTTCACAATAAATTCTAGCTGCATCTGCAACTGCTGTAATTTCCGCCATACCACTTAAAAACATAAGTACATCTCCTCTTTCATGTTTAGGATATTTTTTGTCGATCATTTGCATAATTTTTATAAAAGGAGATGGATCAAAACGTTCTGATTTCTTGCCTAGTACTTTCATTTCGCTAATAATTGGATGATATTCTAACTTAATAGGATATAAACGACCTGGTACCTACAAAAACACATTTTTATTAACTGACATATTAAACTTTTATAGTTAGTTTAGTAATATTAACAAACATTGTCAACAAACAAACATGAGGTCCTTATGATATACAATTTACCTGTATTAATTTTGCTAATGGAGAAAAGTACTTGCTAAAAAGGTCTACATTGATGGTGGCAGACATAAGAACAAGTTTAACATCAGATCTTTGATGTAGCAAACATTTCATAACACCTAACAAAAAGTCTCCATGTAAATGACGTTCATGTATTTCATCCAAAACAATAACATCATATTGTGACAATAAATCCTCGCCACAGACCTACATAAATACATTATAGACAATTATTGTTTCAACGAGCAAAATAATATCAATATATTTAATAATAATGTATAACATAGTAACCTGTCTTAATAATAATCCTTCAGTTAAGAACAAAATTTTCGTGTCTTTATTAACTGTTTTTTCAAACCGAATTTGATATCCCACATCATTATTATGAATGGATAAAGATTCATAGGCTACTCGCTTTGACAGCGATATACACGCAATACGACGCGGTTGGGTACAAGCTATAATAGATTATTTGCATGAGAAACAATCGTAGATACTAGAATAAAATTACTAGAATTCGTATTTCAATAAATGTACCTATTCTCTTAAAACCCGCGTTTGATAAGTATTGTGGAATCTGGGTAGATTTTCCACATCCAGTATCTCCAGCAATAATTACAACTCTGTGATGTCTCACTGCTTCAATAATTTCATCTCTTAAACCAAAAAAAAATGTGTTAGAGTGATAATTTCAAAATTGTTATTAATTGCTCACTTGAATTGAAAAACTGGTAAATTCTGTTGTGTTTCTCTAAGTTTTTTCAATTTGTTGAACTTTTCTTTTTGCTTAAAATCCATGTACATAAGAACCAACTGACGAAACTTAGATATATCTTCTTTATTTAAAGGTCTTTTTTCATAAGCTTCTTCTTGATCATATGTAGGTAACCTTGAAGCTAATTCATCATCAGAATAATATATTTTTAAGTTAATTAAATGCATTTTGTCAAACACTTCTGGAAGCTCAAGAGGATTAGAACTTAAACTAGCTACAATAGAATTATCAATGGTTGTTTTTTTCGTAGTAAATGATTCAAACTTTTTTACAAATAACCAAACATCATTTATGTCTTCAACTAATTCTTCATTAAAAAATACTTTTTCCAAAATACGTTTATAATCCAAAAAAGTAAAAGGTCTTTTTGAAGTTTTTTGGTGTTTTGAATTGTAATTTTCATCATTGGGGTTTCTTCGTTTTTCACGATACATTTTTCTTAAGTTAATCCTGTAGTATAAAATAATAAATATATAAATGATTGAATATATTATGTAGTGTAATGAAATAAAAAATAGTAAAATCATTATTCTATAGTAAAGTTTATAGTAATGCCTCCTCCCTTCATCCACATTATATTTCATAGTCCAATACCTATACATAAATTAAATGCCGATATTATTAAAACTATAATTATTTATATTTTTTGAGTTTATACAATTGATATTATTTACACAGTACACACAAATTAAAATGTAATGAATAAAACCAACATATTCTAAAGATCAAATCAAAATTGACATAATAATCATTATAACTAGGGTTAGGATTTCAAAGTAATATGAAATGGTAAAATATTCGTTTTATTTTATTAAAGATTAATATGCTAAAGTATGCAATAAAAATAGAATAAATTATATATCGAAGTTCCCAATAAATTGTCAACCATAATTAAAGAAAAGAGAATTGTCATATAATTTTAAAACGGATTGTATTAAGTTACTTTTTATGTAAGCTAACTAATATTTGCTAGTCTTATTTTTAAACAAATCAATAGCATTTTTAATACATTTTTACATTTTTTTCTTCAGACTAAATAACTGATTTTATAAATTTAAATTAGAAGGGTAATGTGATGTGGCATTTAGCTTATTACCCTAATTTTGTTTAAATTTAGCATGAAACATGAGTTTATAATGATTATAGTTAAAATATGTAAAACAAAAAATAGATTATTTATATCAATATGAGACAATAAGTTAACATGACTAACCAAATTTGTAAAGGGACGCTGCAAAAAAAAATATATACAAAACAATTCATATAAACCCCCTATCCCTTATTATAACTAATAAACATTTGTTAGAGCTTAACACTAATTTATAAACAAAATTGGTTAATTAATCATAAACAGGAATTAAGATTTGTCTGCAATTGTGATTTTTAAAATAACAATATGATAATAAGTTATATTATATAAACAGATTTATTTTTAGGTTAAAACAAGTATCACAACTAATATATATATAATATAATCTATAATATATTTTAAAATAAATGACATCATGTTATAATTTTAACTAGAAAAGAAAAATTCAATCATAGCTATTTTGATGTAAATCACTAACTTCCTCCAAAATATCTTCGACAACATCAGTTTTTGAAGGCAAGGCATTTGTAAATAAGTTACCTAGAATAATGGTATAAAATACAATTAGTTTTTATTTCAAGCTTAATAAATATTGTAAGCTATTAAGCTTCATAGTAAATATCTCATTAAAATTAATAAATAAGATAATATTGTAAAAATATTTTATAAAAACAACCGAATTTTAATAGTTTAAGTTGTTTAACCGTTTCCCTGCTGTGGACGAGTATGTGTCCAATGTAAGCGACTCTATGCTGCATACATTTTACCAAAACAATAATTTATCAAGTGTTGACCTATTGTGTTTATAACAATGACCCTTGTTGCAACAGTTTTGATAATAATAATAAAAAAATGGTTAACAAACATAAGTGCCTATAGGTAAATCATTATTAATATTTTAGAGATAAAAAAAATACTTTTGTTGCTTACCAATAGTATTAGGAGACATTTTTTCTACAATCACTTTGCACTTTCTGCGTGTATTGACTTGATAAACAGTATGTTTGTATGGTAATTCAAGAGCGGAAAAATCAATATTGAGTCCTGGATTAATGGCTGGAAGTCCAGTATAAGGATGTATGAAATCAGCCCAATAACCAGCACTTTGAAGACGATCACTTATACCAAAAGCAGCATGCAGATACTAGAAATTCATACAAAAATATATTTTGAATAGTTATTTAAAAAATAAGTATCTGAAATTTCATAAAAAATATTATTTTGTATTTACTTGTCTTGTTAAATTTGACATATTTGTATTAGAGGTTTGCTTTAAATTGATTGTGATCATGCATAGACTGAAATTTTTCAAATGAGGTACATTGAATCGCTCAGTGATTTCTAAGTAAATATAAACAACAATTATAATTAATAAACAAATAAATTCAAATACTACACTACATACCAGATTTTAAGAGAATTGGGCAGTCTTGAGTATAATAATTTAGTCTTGTGGTTATGATGCAGTCCTGTAAGCATATGTTATAAATTAATAAAAGATCATATAAAATTGCATAATATCTCTTATATAATAGGAATTGATAGAAATCGGTGGGAGAAAGGCACACAAATAGTTTTTCCAGTTCCCCTAAAGTAATTGAAAAAATAATTTTAAAATTTAAAATTTAGGAATATTATGCACAGTATATGGAGTTAAAAAATTTAAATTTTTGTAACAAAAATTAAATTATTAAATTATATTTATAATAATAGATAGGTATACACAATTATTTAAATAAATATTTTGACTGAAAACACAAGTTGGTGAGAATGTTCACCCACAGCCACACAAAAAATATATTCTAAAAATTAATTAAAATACATAGGAAATTCACTGCTGATCACCATGGTGTTTGTGATAGAACTATCGGTGCGTAAAAAGCAGTTCCCGAACGCGAATTAATATGTTAGTGCTTGTATCGTCTATACTTCGTAGCATTATCTTTATCTTACTATACTTATTGAGTCCATTTAAAACAGTTGAACATATATACAAAATTATAATATCTACTATAAAACTTTCAAGAGCTTAGAAATTTCTGAAGACCAATTTATGATATGAATTGTAAAATATACAGGGGAATCTCACTATTAAATTTATTGTATAAAGTACTGTCTATTATTCTACTCAATAAAATAAAAACATTATAATCAATAATTTTATCAAGATTTAAAACCAACAAATTTATATTAATAATGGAGTCAACAAAAATTTTTAGTTTTCTTCCAATTTCTTAACCGATTTGATTATTTATTGAAACAATTTTTGCTATACAATATGGCAACTATTATGTGAAAGTTAAATTGATACAGTGTCAAGTCCTGAGTCCAATATGCAAGTTAAATGATAGGTATAACACAATAATTTTTTTTTAAATAACTCAAATCTAACTTGATTATTGTAAGTATTGTAATAAACAAATTCAATAATTCAAGCCTCATGGAACACAACTATGGGATTAGGTAAGTCCAACATTGAAACTATTCAACGCTGCTATAACATTGCCCTTCATACTATTGTCGCAGTGTACCAGTACCACAGAAACAACATTATCCACTGATATTTGATAAAGACTTCCATCAAGAACAAGGCTATTAAGTTTGCCCGCAAACATGAGACAAGGTTGGTTTAATACCTACAATAATTCAGCAACAATCCAACTACTCAATAGCTCTCAAGACATAAGGTGTCTCGAGTGACTTCAAATATTAGACTAAGACCGAGGCCTCTCTAGTGGGAGTGATAACCCAACATGTTTTATACAAACCTACTAAAAATATGTATGTACACCTTTGAAATGTACAGTTAAAGATTATAGATTGATATAATAAAAAGACTTTGGATAATTTAAAAAAAAAAAATAGTAGTTCAAGTACCATAGCTAGGTGTCTGTCATTATACATTTTTTTTTTATAAACTGTTATTATTATTAGGTATTATATAAAAACAATATACTAAGCATTTATAATTTACATTACTTGAGTTGTTATAGGAGAGGGCATTAACAAATAAGAGGGCCCAAAAATGTAGCTGTAGTCACCACCTGAAATTCAGGTCAGCGCACACATATACATTATCTTATTTTTGTAAAATTTATAGTAGGTAGTTACCAAGCGTAAAATCACTTGAACAGTGTTTTCAAAATATTAATTTTTAAATATTGTATTTTAATAAAAACCAACTTACCTCGGGCGCAATACCCACATTGTTAGGTAATTTGAACTGGCTATCTTTATGTCTTGGTAGTAGTTGCCAATTAGGATTTGTTCGGAATTCAGAATCTTCAATTTTCTATCATTATAATTATTATAATTTGTTAATCATATTCAAATAATATATAGGTACCTAACCATTTATATAAAAATTAAAAAGCAATTTCAAAAATCTATTTTAGGATGAAAATATGTAAATAAAACATTCGTTATAATTAAAATTATAATGGAATAACCTAAATTAAAATATTAAATAGATAATATTTATCTACAGAAAAAAAATGTCTAGTTACTTTTCCATGTATAATTAGTACTTACATTACATTTGTAGGTACAATATAATAAAAATAATGAATATACTTATTATTATTAGGTACACACTACAGATGTATTAAAATTTAAAATGGTAGGAAACACTATTTTTTTTTGTTTTCTTATTTACCTAGTAGTTACAAATTTACTACTTTTGACAAATTTCTAATAATAAAAATGATATTACTTACCATAACGAG